>NC_044058.1:8814825-8822325 GCF_902167405.1 Gadus morhua
CACACCTCCTCTGCACACCTCCTCTGCACACCTCCTCTGCACACCTCCTCTGCTCCTCGCTTTCGTTCTATCGCTCCTTCGACGAGCCTGCTCCTCTTTCCCCGCTCCCTTACCCGTTCCCCTACCCGCCCCCTTACCCGCTCTCTTCAGCTTAATTAAGGACAACGACGTGCAGCTGCCGCACCGCGGTGCCCAATAGCCCCCCCCCCCCCCCCCCCCCTACCCCCTACCCCCTGCCTACCTCCCCCCTCCACCCCCTGTAACATCGTATTGTTATTCATTAACACTGTGTGGCTGCCAATCAGGCACGCAGCCCATGTGCTTTCTAGACGATGGATGCGGCGCCGCGCGCGATAATGATTCCCCTCCTCCTCGTATCTCGTCGCCGCAGCCTCCCGCACGCCCGAGGAAACCACATGTGCTTCTCTTTTTCAGGGTGTGTGTGAAGCTGTGATCCGTGTTCCTCTTTTTGGATCCACTTCCAGGGTGACTGGTTGGCTTGACCCGGTGATTCTCAAAGTGGGGGTCCTGACCCCCACTCAGGGGGATGGGCGTGAGATGGCTTCCAAATTGTCCAAAAAGTATCATTTTCCATTTCTATCCTTTTTATTTTATAGTAGGGTTAGGATTTTATAGTAGAAAGCCAAATTGTTTCTGGAAGGGTAATCATTTTACTCTGTCAGTAGGCATCTGTGCTGGTGTGTGAACGTGTGTGTATGAGTGTGTGTATACGTGTGTGTTTGTGTGTGTGAGTGTGTGTATGTGTGTGTGTGTATGTGCTTATTTGTGAGTCTATGTAAACATGCCTGCCCCATTTCTGAGGTGTTGGGGAGGAGGTCAAGAGACAAGGTTCAGCCCAAATAATTTCAGGGCTCGTAAGCTAACTAGTTTGAGAACCACTTCTCAAACCAACTGGGTAAAACTCCCTTGTTTGCTGCTGCTTACTGCGTACAGGCCATTAGTTGAGTAGCAACCGGCGGTCCCATGTTACAGGTCATTCTCTGTCTCCTCCAACCAACGGGCCTTGTCTTGTCTCCCTGTGCTGTTCCATAAAGGCACAAAAGCCCATTAAAAGTAAGATTCATTCCCTGGCTCTCCTGGCCTCGCCTTGCCTATTCCAACAGCCGCAGTCCGCTTGTAAATCAGCGGGCCGAAACGCACAGGTCTGCCAGCCGGGGCCGTCAAGGTCATCGCTGATTGGTTGGAGAATTCCCCTCCGGAGCCAACTTTGTAACTCACAGTAGACAGCGCCACACAGGAGTTTTTAGCTGTTCCCTTGCCACTCGCTTATTTGTTGTAAACCTTTAACCCCAGCCAGCCAGACCAACCCATCGAGGCTTTTTTATTCTCACCTTTGTTCCCATTTGTTCATTCAATCTTTCCCTTTTCCCTTTTTCTAAAGAGACCCGACTTCATTAATATGAAGGTCTTTGTTTTTTTTTCTTCAATGCAATTATGCCCATGGCTCATTACACAGAGCCGGGCAGACACCTTAATCCCCTGGTCACAACACGGCTCTCTCTCCCTGTGACTCATCCATACATCCCTCCAACCCCTCTCTCTCTCTCCTTCTCTATTAAACCATTTATTCATTCATCTCCTTCCCTCGCTTCACGCTCCCCCGCTGTGTCTTGTTGATAGCTTTTCTCCACACATGCTCGCCGAAGGAACATACAGGTGTGAAGGGGAACGCACGCACGCACACACACACTTTAAATTCCAACGCATACAAAATTGTGTAAAGGTTTGCTCTCGTTTACTCGCTATCTTGCCATCTCGCATGCTCTCCTTCCTCAACACATTTCATCCTCTATTTCCTCTCCCTCTCTCTCTCTCTCTCTCTCTCTCTCTCTCTCTCTCTCTCTCTCTCTCTCTCACCTCTCTCTCTCTATCTCTCTCTGTAAGATTCAAACACATTCTCTATGCTCGTTCTCTCTTCTCTCTCTCGTACAATTCCATTTGAATGGGTTTTTATTGGCTTGGTGATTCATCTGAGTGCTGCAGCTCAGTTCAATTACATAAGCAGCTCCTCTGGGCTCTCCTCAGACTATCAGCCACATTCTCTTCTGGCGACACACACACCCACACACACACACACACACATGCACACACACTCACACGCGTTCATGCGCAAGCACACACACACGCACACACACACACGACATACAAGCACAAGCACACACACATGCATGTGCACAAACAAACATGCACACACACACACACACTCACAAGCACGAATGCATGCAACGGTGACAGCGGAGATAAAAGAACTGTGCACAGCAACATCAGATGTGCACGGTTTTGGCGTGCATTCACATCCCTGAGGTGGTTGTGAGTGTATGTGTGTGTGTGTGTGTGTGTGTAGGCATACTCAGTATGGCATTATCCTTGGCCTTTATCAACACTGATTACTGATTTTCAGCTTTTGCAAAGGTTTCGAGCTTAAAAAGTATGCATAAATAAACATACTTATTCCAACGCACACACAAACGCACACACGCACACACAGACACACTCTCAGAGATGAAAACAAAATTAAACTTTGGAATCACCTTTCCTTCTACTACTTTTTCCAGCTCTCAAGTGTACACAAACACACACATAAACACACACGCAAACACACAGGACTAGAACAACACTGAGAAACAGATCCCAAAACACCCACATATGCACAAAGCTGAGCAGAATAACACCTTGCTTCAATGGCTCACGTTTCTGTCATACTGCAGTCTGCCCTGAGAGCCCCTATAGTCTCTCGCTTTGCTCTGGGTTTTCCTCCGCCCCGATCTTGTCTGGCTCCCCTCACAAGCTGACAGTGCCCAAAGCACCTGCGACAAATTGGCAGTTACTTTTGGCTGATTCCTTGCTTGGCATGTAGGGCCCAGATGGGAAGCAACCGTCACAGAGGGAAGCTTGACACCTAGCCACCAGATAGAGCATTAGTTTCTTCCTGCACACGCTGATTTTAATATTATCATTCTGTTTCTGCTGAATCATTCTTTCGGAAGGTTCTTCCCTTCTTTCCTCTTCCTCCCTCTCTCTCTCTCTCTCTCTCTCTCTCTCTCTCTCTCTCTCTCTCTCTCTCTCTCTCTCTCTCTCTCTCTCTCTCTCTCGGCTCTTCAACTCCAACTTCAACTCTAGCAACATGTATACAAACATAGGTCTTTCAGAAGAAACTCCACTACCATTAACAAACACACATACACATACACACAAAATAAACCACACACACACATACACACACCAGCTCACACACGTGCACAAAAACGCACACACACACACACACACACACACACGTAAAAAAGCCCCAACACACAGACTTGTCCAGCTCCCATGTCCTGCTGTGTCTGAAGTTATTTCCCACTGGGGGAGGCAGACACACGACTCATTTGATCAGCCCATTTATCTGACTGCCTGCGGTGGCCGAAGTTAACCTGACTTTGACCTCCATCTCTAGCGCCTTGTCTGTGTTCCTGTGCTGCCCCACAACACTTTCCCCATGCTCATTATGCAATGCTCATTCCGTTCCTCTCCGCCCTGTCAAACATCACGGCCCCCCGCTGGGTAGGCGTACAAGATGCCCTTCAAAACAAAAGTTCAGCGGGATGGGAGAGGGGGAGCAAGGAGAAAACCTTATAGTCATTAAATATATCTACTCTGAGACCGCTGCCAAAAATGTGTGGATGAGATGAAGAAACAGCAGGGAATATATAGTAAAATTATTTTGGTATTTTATTTTGGTACTCCTCTTAGTGGGGAATAAAGAGCTAAGTGCAGAACACAGAGCCTATTATTAAAGCAATATGTCAAACGTTTAAAAAAATAAAAGAATTGGCTACGACATTACCATAAAACTCATGATATGTTACCAAAGTCATTTTTTAAGCCACTGCTCAACAAATAGCTATAGCCTACTGTTTTCCCGCCCTGAACAATTATCTTCCTCACTTTGAAACCTTACACACTGTTGCACGAGCCTTCATTATCATAATCTTTACAAAGTAGCTACACTATCTCTTCAAAAGGGTTCATCTTATATCAACACAAAAATGTGTTTGATAACGGCAGATATCGAATAATTGGTAATCTCTTCTGCTCACTTTTGAAATTGTATATGTGTTACCCAGAATGCAATCTGCTCTCCCACCAATCTTCCATCTGAGAGGGGATCAGAACGGAGCCAGATCCATTAACTGCTTCTACCCACCGGCAGTACCGCATATTAGAAAGACACACCTGTACTCTATCAGTTATAATAAGCTATATCAGTCCCATCATCTACCAATTATTGCCACTGCACTGGACTTCATGCTGAATGCTGTTTGACTGATTATTTCCCGTTGGACCAGGCCATTATTGCACTGCTGCTACACCGCTGTTTACCTGCTTATGGCACAGTGTCTGGTCTTTTCATTTAATGCAATGTCGTTTTTAATGTACTGACTGCTCTGCCAGTCTGTTCCTCAACTGGTCAGGTGCGGCAGTGAGTGTGAGAGGTCCTGAGTGTTGAAACCTCAGACAGAAGAGTGTAAAGCATGGAGAGCCCCCCCCAAACCACTGCAGCAGAAGTCCACATCATCAGTAATCAGAAGACAGAGGGAAGACGAAGCCGCAGCTTAAAAACAAAGACCTGCTTTAAAATAATACATCCAACAGATTAGTGTTACACTTGAAAGCAAAGCTTCGATTTTAACCTCTTTAGGGAAATAAAGGTTTCAATATCATTGGGTCAGCAGTAGAGCAGGTTTCTTTAAGTACCTGAGCCACTCGTAGTTCAGGACTTTGGCAGGGGGATTTAAAGAGCTGATCTCTGGAAATCCTCTTCCCAGTCCAGAAGCTGGGGGCGGGGTGTGTTATAGAAGCTATGGGAGCTTCTAATTATGTTTCCCAGAATCATGTGACTGACTATAACTTAAGACATTTAGTTAATTAAAGCTTTGTTAATTAGAGCAAGGACTTTGTTTGTATGTGTGTGTGTGTGTGTGTGTGTGTGTGTGTGTGTGTGTGTGTGTGTGTGTGTGTGTGTGTGTGTGTGTGTGTGTGTGTGTGTGTGTGTGTGTGTGTGTGTGTTTGTATGTCTGTATGTTTAATTATGTGTGTATTTGTGTGTTTGTATGTATGTGTGTGTCTGTGTGTGTGTGTGTGTGCGTGTGTGTGTGTGTGTGTGTGTGGTGTGTGTGTGTGTGTGTGCGTGCGTGCGTGCGTGCGTGTGTGGGATAGAGACAGATAGAGATCGAGAGAGAGCGAGAGAGATATAGAGAGAGAGAGAGAGCGAGAGAGAGAGAGAGAGAGAGAGAGAGAGAGAGAGAGAGAGAGAGAGAGAGAGAGAGATGACACATAGACCAGAAAGAACAAGGATCTGGTTTCAAAGAGACAGAGAGTGAAATAAATGGAAAGTTCAGCGGTTGCATTGACGTAAAGAGAAATAACGATGGGAAGTAATAACTTTGCGATAGTTTGCGATATAGAGTGGGGGGGGCGAGGAGCGAGGACGACGGGAAGGGAAGGAAGCGGAGGAGAGACAGGGCTCTTCAGGGGAGGCAGTGCACATCAGAGGCAGACATGTTTAACCTTCTCGAAGCAGAGCAGGAGGCGCAGAGACTAAGAGGCAGAGAGCTGGAGAGAGCCAAAGGTGGAGAAAGAGAGAGGGTGCAATGGGTAGCAAGGCATGTCACCTTTCATCTCGCCCCTTTTGTCACTCTCTCTCTCTCTCCCTCTCTCTCTCTCTCTCTCTCTCTCTCTCTCTCTCTCTCTCTCTCTCTCTCTCTCTCTCTCTCTCTCTCTCTCTCTCTCTCTCTCTCTCTCTCTCTCTCTCTCTCTCTCTCTCTCAAGCTTCTTAAGCTTTTTCTATAGAAATCTCGCCTCACGTGCATGTAAGGGAGGTTGTCATTCATTGCATTCTTCTATGTGCTATTTTACTTCCTGTGTGCTTCTTATTGTACTTCTGAATGTGTGTGAAATGTGTGTGAAACTTAAAGATGAAAGTGTGTGTGTCAGTGTGTGTCAGTGTGTGTGTGTGTGTGTGTGTGTGTGTGTGTGTGTGTGTGTGTGTGTGTGTGTGTGTGTGTGTGTGCGTGTGTGTGTGTGTGTGTGTGTGTGTGTGTATGTCTGTTCATGTAGGAGTGTGCAGCGAAGCAACCTTTCGGCCATAACAGCCCATTACACACCTCCATTTTGTAGCTCTCATCCTCTGCCTACTTCTCTTCGGTTAATCAGGTGTGTTTGAGTGTAATGGCAGAAGGAACCAGTCCTGGATAAATGGGTGAGGGGGAGAGGGGGGTAGAAGCAGCACTGTAGGCGGGTATGCCGTTAGAAGTGGTTCCCTTAATGGCCACGGGATTCGTTAGCAGCCCGGCGAGACTGTAATGATGAGTCCTCCCCACAGTGAGGCTGCCTCCTCACCAGGACCCAGGACGCTACCACTACCAACTTCTCCCACTCTTGACCTAAATCAGGAGACTACAAAGGCAAATAATGTTTATACACGTTGTAAAATGCATCAAGGGGCTTGGCGTGCCAAAATAAAGGTACGCAAGAAGAAAGGCTGCGTTCTCTCCTTTTGATACAAACTCAGATTCAGATACGAAGGAAATCTGGAGTGAGATTTAAAAAATGTACCCATGATCCCCCTGGTTCACACAGCGTACAAACCGCTCCTCTATCCAGGGCCACACCGACTGCATCCAGAGAAAGGATGTAGTTGCAGTTTCCAACTCTTGTAACTCTTGTAACCGCATTTCATCTCCTGCGAGACCCTCCACCACCGCAGCTCCCAAACATCCCCTGGATCCCTCCTCAATCTTAAATGGAAGCACCTGCTCCATTGCCTCCTCCTCATTGTGTTTGTGGAGTTTGACAGTAGAAATAGGGGTTTTGGGGGGTGGGGGGGGGTGGGGGGGGGGGGCGTGCAGACAAGGTATCTAAAACCAGGGAGGAGGAAGAAGATTAAGCCCCAGTGATCGTGGCAGAGAGGACCAGTGGCCCTCTCTGCCCGGCCTCTGATCCATGTTTTGGTCTCTGGTGACGAGCTGCATGGTTTATCCTTCCTGTTGAAAATGAAATCCCCCCCCCCCCCCTTCCCCCCACATCATCCCCTGCAACCGAGTATGTCGGCGTGTCCCGCCAAGACCCCTTTGATTTACCAGGATGTCTCCGGTCTGATACCACCTGCTGCTGGTTTATTTATCAGGGCGCCACCCCAGTAGATCTCCCCTGTGAGCTTCCCTGGTGAAACGCAGACGATAGGTAAGGCCATCAAAGGGCACGGCAGAGCGCCGTGTCGCAGTAACCAAGCACAAAGCCCTTGTTGCCGGGGCTTGTTGCCTGGAGATCCATAGCGATATCCAATCAATATTTAATGAGTCCCCGCCGGTCTGCGAGTGGAGGAACATGACTACGGCTCAAAGGTGGGTCTAAAAAATAATAACACCGAATCTGAAGCAAATTGTAGACGAATTGTCAAGGTAGCCGCGGATCCTTACCGTAGACCAGGAGGCTGTA
>NC_044058.1:8827325-8844825 GCF_902167405.1 Gadus morhua
ACTAGCAACTGTTCAGATAACAAATCCTCCATAAATTCAGATTTCATAAAGGTGAAGATGATATGGGGATATTCTTATCTTTTGAAGCTCATGTGTCTCTGTTGAAGAATTGTCTGTTAGATTTGTATAACTTTTTTTAAGGGTTTCAAATTATCGTAAGATGCACACTTCCTTTCTGGACTATCAAAGAGATTACCTTTAAATGTGTGATGATTGCTGAATTAAGATTTTCTGTTGTGCTCTTTGCTCTTTTTTTTTTACACTTACATTTCTTTTTTATTACACTTAATATTAAGTTTGTCTCCTAAATATGTCACCCGAAATTGGCCACAAAAATACAATCTGGAGCAGACATATGGCTTCGGAGGTCATCTGAATCACACTTCTGGGTCAACTGTGCCGCAGAAGATGAATTAAAGCAGGAGAGTAACATTTGGATCATTTACCGATACTAAAGTGACATGGCCGTTACACCATATGGTTAGCCAGATCCCAACGATGCCCGGGAGGCTGGTGTTGGCAGCAGGGTCGGCACATCAATAGATTAGCGGGTATACCTTTTTAATAATAGGGACTCTCGCTGCCCAACTGAATGGAAATGGACTCCATTGAGAGTCTGCTCTGTGTTTAAAAGGCATTCATTCCAAAATGAGATATTTGCCATCTGAAAAATGAGACGTTGACCCTGACAAAATTATTGCCACTATGAAAGATAAACTCACAATTTAATGGTATTCAAATTTTTATCTTGAGAAAAAGTGATGCCGAAAGAATAATTTGTACCTGTAGAGAATGTATATCGGGGGCGGCAGAAAAGAAACGTAAAAAATATCACAATATTAACTTATGTCACGTGATTCTGGACAGAACGTTTTTCAAACTGTGAACCATCCCTCCATGTTTGGTGGATGACTGGATGGTGGACATTGGATGAATGGCTGAATGGTTGGACAGGGTTGTGGAGGTTGGATGGTGTGAATAGGGTGGTGGAGGTTGGATGGGGTGGACAGGGTGGCGGAGGTTGGATGGTGTGAATAGGGTGGTGGAGGTTGGATGGTGTGAATAGGGTGGTGGAGGTTGGATGGTGTGAATAGGGTGGCGGAGGTTGGATGGTGTGAATAGGGTGGTGGAGGTTGGATGGGGTGGACAGGGTGGTGGAGGTTGGATGGGGTGGACAGGGTGGTGGAGGTTGGATGGTGTGAACAGGGTGGTGGAGGTTGGATGGTGTGAACAGGGTGGAGGGGAGGATGGTTGAAGGGATGAAATGGTGCGATGGTGGATCGCTGGATGTGTGGATGGATGGATGAATGGGCGGAGGGGTTGGGCTGGTGGATGTGTGAATGGATGGATGGAATGACGGGGTAAATGGTTGGATGAATGGACGGGATGGGTATGTGAGTTGTGAGCATGAGAGAGAGAGAGAGAGAGAGAGAGAGAGAGAGAGAGAGAGAGAGAGAGAGAGAGAGAGAGAGGGAGAGGGAGAGAGAGAGAGAGAGAGAGAGAGAGAGAGAGAGAGGGAGAGGGAGAGAGAGAGAGAGAGAGAGAGGGACGGGAGAGGGCGAGCGGGACCCACAGTAGACGTTGAGGCGGTAGTGGCGGGTCCTCTTCACGCCCCCGAGGGCTGGGTGGGAGGCCTCACAGCTGAGGGCCGCCCCGTTGTCCTTCCTCTCCACGGGGATCCGGATCGTACTGGAAACGCTGAAGGTCTTGAAGTCCTCCTGCTGGGACACCACGCCTACAGAGACAGAGAGAGGGAGGGGGGGGGGGGGGGGGGAGAGAGAGGGGGGGGGGGGGAGATAGAGGGGGGGGAAGAGAGTGAGGGAGAGCAAGAGAGAGAGAGAGAGAGTGAGGGAGAGCAAGAGAGAGGGAGATAGAGAGAGAGAGAGAGAGAGAGAGAGAGAGAGAGAGAGAGAGAGAGAGAGAGGAGAGAGAGAGAGAGAGAGAGGGGGGGGGGGGATAGAGGGGGGGGAGAGAGTGAGGGAGAGCAAGAGAGAGAGAGAGAGAGAGAGTGAGGGAGAGCAAGAGAGAGGGAGAGAGAGAGAGAGAGAGAGAGAGAGACGAGAGAGAGAGAGAGAGAGAGAGAGAGAGAGAGAGAGACAGAGATCATATTCTTTAGATTATTTCCGAAGTTAGGTTTTTCACACACAATTGTTTGTACCTGTGAGGTGAAAGAAAGTCAGCCATTCATATAATTCAACAAAACAAAACGTATTAAGAGTACCATTCAGAGCAAAGAAAAAAATGATAATTGTAGATAGATATATCACAGGAGGAGAGATAAGAAATCGCCCAGTGCGGGAAGGAGAAGAACATTTTAGTGAGATAATATTGGAGGGAGGAATGGACTTGAATGCAATGGATAGAGGGGGAGGCAGAGGATTGGCTTTAAGTTGTAGGGAGAGATGGGTAGCTCCATCAATAGGTGGACAGGTAAGGAGGTTGGTCGGAAAGTAGGTAGACCTGAAGGTAGGGAAGTGGGCAGACTGGTAAGTAAGAAGGAAGGTAGTAAGGAATGTAAAGGTGGTAGTAAGATCAGGTAGGAAGCTAGGTAGGTAGATGGATAGGTAGTAAGGTTAGTTGGGAAGGCGATAGGTAGATGGATAGGTAGTTAGATGGGGTGGGGAGTCGGTAAGTATATGGATAGGTAGTTAGATTGGTTAGGAAGGCAGTAGGTAGACAGATAGGTAGTTAGATCAGGCGGGGAGTAGATAGGTAGATGGATAGATAGTTAGATCGGGTAGGAAGGCAGTAGGTAGATGGATAGGTAGTTAGACCGGTGGCCTGGCGAGTTGGTAAGTAGATGGATAGGTAGTTAGATTGGTGGCTTGGGGAGTCGGTAGGTAGATGGATAGGGTTCCGTCAATAGTGTGGGCAGAAGGGAGAAAAGTGGAGTACAGGAGATAAAAAGCCCAAGAGACATCAGCAACCATTACTGGCCAATTTCCTCCTTTTCATCCTGCATACAATGCTGCTGAGGAGTCCATTGTGTGGGGCATTGTGGGCGTGTTGGGGGGCTATGGGGTTGGGATGGGGGGGGGGGGGTGACCAAAAAAACAGAGAGATAGGGATAAAAAAGTTAACTCCTGATGAATTGAGCTTTCAGTGCGACTCTGCGTACCAGGATGAACGGAGGGAGATGGAGACGAGAGAGGGGAGATGAAGAGAGGAGCGAGAGACGGCAATTTACATCAATATTTCACAGCAATTATAGGCAGCAGAATTATTTGTTTGTGCTCTATGAATCAGGCGCTTGTGTGTGTGTGCGTGTGTGTGTGTGTGTGTGTGTGTGTGTGTGTGTGTGTGTGTGTGTGTGTGTGTGTGTGTGTGTGTGTGTGTGTGTGTGTGTGTGTCTGTGCGGATGCGTGTGTGTATGTATGTGTGTGTGCACGACTGTTTGTGTGAGTGTAGGTTAGTGTGAGTGTGTGTGTGTGTGTGTGTGCGTGTGTGCAAATGAGTGTGTGTGGGTTTCCGAAAGTTTTGGGCAATATGTGTGTGTGTGTGTTTGTGTGTGTGTGTGTGTGTGCGTGAATGCATACGTGTATGTGTGTATATGACGGTTTGTGTGCGTGGGGGTTTGTTTGTGTGTGTCTGTGTGCAAATGTGTGTGTGTTTGTGAACTTTTTTGGCAATGTGTGTGTGTGTGCGTGTGAGTGTGCATACATGTGTGACGTGTGAGTGAGTGTGTGTAGTGTGTGTGTGTGTGTGTGTGTGTGTGTGTGTGTGTGTGTGTGTGTGTGTGTGTGTATGCGTGTGTGGGGGGCTTTTTCGGTTCACAAAATGCAGATGAAGAGAGAACAAGAAACAGAGAGAGAGAGAGAGAGAGAGAGAGAGAGAGAGAGGGTGAGACAGAGAGATAGAGGGAAAGAAGGAGAGAAAGAAGCGATCTGGAAGGGGGCGAGATAAAAGCGTGAATATGCATAACTGAATTGAGATTTTAACTGAGCCAGACAGAGTAGAGAGAGAGAGAGAGAGAGAGAGAGGGGAGAGAGAGAGAGAGAGAGAGACAGAGAGGATGCTGTCAAAGGGACAGAGAAGAAAGGCGACTAGGAAAAGGGACAACACAGAGACAGACGGCAACAACAGCCGTGATTGATGGAAACGTGTGGTGAGATGGAGGACAAGAAAGGAGCTGATGATGAGGAGAACTGAGGAAGAGGCACAGAAGAGTAGGCCAGAGGGATGCGCAGGGAGTAGACGATGAAAAGGGATAGGACGGCACGAAGGGACAAAAGAAAGAGAGGAGATGGAACGAAGGAGAAAGGAAGAAGAAAGAAAGAAGAATCTGAGAAAGAAAGAAATAAAGAAAACAAGATAAAAAATTATAGAGTAAGAGATAAGAAAGAAAGAAAGAAAGAAAGAAAGAAAGAAAGAAAGAAAGAAAGAAAGAAAGAAAGAAAGAAAGAAAGAAAAGGAAAAATGACAAAAAAAAGGGGAGATAAAGTTACAATGGCAGAAGTTAAGGGATGATGGTATGAAGAAAGAAAGAATGTTAAGGAGGGAGAAGGCAGGAATTAGCAGTTGTTCTGGCAGGTGGATAATGCAACACTCACTTATAATATCCCGCTGAGTTTTCAATTATTACCAGTGAGCAAATGGAAGCAAGTCCAATTGTAGCATGTGCTAATGGTGTGTGTGTTTGTGATAACGTGCATGTGTGTGTAAGCAGGAGGAGCAGAGCAGAGGAGAAGCGGTGCAGTGGAGGAGAGGAGCAATAGCGTCTTAATTACAGGGTGCTCCCCTATCACTGGGATCTGCCTGTAACCTTAAGTGTCATGGTGGGCTCCACTCAGGGGAAGGGGGAGGATGGGAGAGGTGAGGAGAGGATTGGAGAGGAGAGGATGAAAGTCAAGAGGAGTGGAGAGGAGAGGAGAGGAGAGGAGAGGATGGGAGAGGAGAGGAGAGGATGGGAGAGGAGAGGAGAGGAATGGTGGAGGACAGGAGAGGATTGGAGAGGAAAGGATGGGAGAGGAGAGGATGGGACAGAAGAGGAGAGGATGGGAGAGGAGAGGAGTGAGGGGAGAGGAGGCAAGGAAAGAGGAGAGGAGATGAGGCAAGAGAAGAGAGAAGGATACGATAGAAGTGGAAAAAAGAAGACTGCAGAGAGTGCAAGAGGAGAAAAGAGGGATATTAGTAAAGGAAGGAATTAAAATAACGGGGGCAAGAGAAAAGGGAAGCAAAAAAGAAGAGAGATGAGTGGCTTTATAAGTGACCATGTGTCTAATTGTCTGACTCGTGGCCTGTCTGTCAAGCCCTTTACAAGCATCACCCACATCAACCCAAGGGGGATGTGTCGCTGCCAACAATGGAGAACATGAAAGAAGATGAAGAAGGCAGAGGGGGTGCCAGGAGGCTAGAACAGAGCAGGAGAGAAGAGGGAGATGAGATCTGAGGCTAGGGTCTATTCTGACAGAGGAATGGAAGAGACAGGATTAAAGAACCTAAAAACTGATTGTCAGGCAAAAATAGAGTAGATACGAAGGTTGGCATGAAGATTAAAAAGGGCAATTTGACAAAAACACCCCCTTAATCTTTCACCCTCCAAGGGTGAAATGTGACAGTGTGTTTAAGTGAACTTTATTTGTATCAGTCTGACAGTACAATAAGTATGAATCAAACAATGCCACACATGGTGGGATTAGAACACTTAAATACCAGTCCACCTGAAGAGATGGATCGGTACTTATTGGATTTATTCATTTTTTTTTAAATTTGCCCCCAAATTTGCGTACCGCAATTAACTTAATTTATTAAGACGGTTAAAAAGGGAAAATTAAATTACTTCTGCAACTAATATAAAATAATTCTACCTCTTTTAATGAAAAGTATATTTTGACGCAGTCCCACTCTTATCTAGAGTTGTCAAATGTGCCTTTTTCTCTCCTAAGATTACCAAGTCATTGTTTACTGTGCTGACGTGACTACATCACTATCTAGCCCAAGGACAGCTTTCAACTTCAGTTATAAAATTTGTCCATGAGCTCACATTTGGAAGCCTAAAGTTTTTTCTGCTTATTCCGATGTCAGCAAAATAACATACTTCCTCTTCAAATAAGCTTCCATCCTTTTTGATGGCAAATTTCAAATCGGCAACTATCTGGAAATCTTGTTTTCTTTCCAATTCAACATCCATGGCTCATTTGATCAATAAAGTTCCCAGGAACATTGCACTAAAAGCATAGAACATGAGTTGCAGTGGAGGAGTTTCCCCATGGAGGAGGAGCAACTACTTAGAGATGAGAACCCAGAGAGGGATTGACTCGAATCAATGAAGTCAACAACCACCGCCGTTTTAACTAGCAGAAAGAGCGCGGGATGCCTCCTGCAGTCAAATGCGCTTCAGGTACAGGGCAAAAAACACCATTTAGATGTTTTATTGAATCAAGGAGCGCTTTAATAGTCAGACGCCAAGGGAAGCTACCGGACAGCCGCAGAGACAGATGGAGGAGGTAGAGAACATGACGCATGGAACAGTTCTATCAGAGAAAAAGATGTTGGGAGATTTCGATTTGGACGGAAATGAACTAAAACTATTTGTGTATGTTTGTGTGAGTGCAAAATAGACCAGAGGTAAAGACAGATTGACATGTATCTGTGCTCGCATTTGAAGTGCAGGATTTTGATGTTCAAGCCAGTGTGAGCATATCTACAGCAAAACCACACGCTTAAATGCTTTCTGCAACGATATGAAGGGATTCCATTCGTACACAGAGTCAAAAGTCTTGTTGGATCATGTGAAACTGGATCGTCATGTTTAAATACTCCTGCTTATCAACCTGAGGAAGGCCTTAAACCCGGAACATTGATATTGTTCTCCCCTCGAATATTTATTAATTAGAACAAATCCATCCTCCTATCCTTCACTCCTTCAGAACACCTGTACCTCCCTCAAGTGTAACTTCCATTCAACTCTTCTCCATTTAACTTGTCCAGGGCAGCTCCACTTCCCATTTCCCTTTGTTTCTTTTTTAATCCAGCGCTCTTTTCCGAGCCGAGACTTTGTCATTTATCACTCCCGCAGTCCCCAGACGCAGTCCCCATAACATTCGTCTATTCCTTCATTCATCAAAGCACCCATCCCTCGCACATTCTGCCTCTGCTCCAGCCTGCTCCATTCTGCCGGTGCTATCCAGCCTCTCCCTCGATCAATCAGCCAATCAAACATTATTAATGGCGCACTTGGCATGCAAAACTGCAATACAAAGCGCTTAACAAGGGAAACAAAACAAACAAGAAGAAATATAATAAGAGCTAGAATCACAGAGATACTTTGGAGTCGTAGAATTCATTACAATAAAAGGATGATGGCTAGACGAAGGGGGCACTATTTAACAATCAGGTGTGATGTTGATTAGTGACACATTATTACCAAACATGTGAGTATCCACCCACATATGATGGATGGATCAACCTGCCAGCCGACCCAGTAGACTGTACCATTCTCGGCTAAAAACCGGGTATATAAGGGAACATAATGGCTGTCAATATATAATAAATTCATAAAAACCATAAATGGGCTTATCAACGTCCCACCTAGTGAAAAAAGTGCATTTTAAAGATGTATAAGTACACTGATCTGAGGTGAGACTCAGGGATGGTGAAACAATGATCCGAGACGGTTGGAAAATGGATCTGAAACATTGACAAACCCCCCAGACTCATCCCACCCCGCGGACCACACCCCTACACACCTGGCAACTCGCGGCCACCGCGGACCCAGCGCAGGGTTGCGGCGGGCTTGCTGCGCGGCGACACGCAGCTGAGCTCGGCCTCACCGCCCTCCACCGCCTTCTGCTTCACCTCCACGGTGGGCGTCTCGGGCGGCACGGACACGGACAGCGTGGCCACCTGGTGGTGTGTGTCGTCCGTGTACAGCTGGCAGAAGTAGCCGCCCTCGTCCGACACGCTGACGTTGGTGAGCTCGATGCGCACCAGCCGCGGCGTGAACAGCACCATCTGGAAGCGCTCGTCCTTCAAGGCTGTGGAGCGGCGGGGGAGGGGGGGAGGAGGGGGGAGAGGAGGGGGGGGGGGAGGACATAGAAAGAAAGAATGGAGAGAAATGATGGAGAGGCGGCGAGGAGAGTGAATGGATGATTGTATGATTGTGTGTGATTGATTGACGAGTGTGTGAGTGTGTGTGTGTGTGGTGTGATGTGATAGAGAGAGAGGGAGGGAGAGATAGAGAGAAAGAAAGGGAAATATAAGGAGAGAGAGTGAGTGACAAAGAGAAAGAGAGAGAGAGAAAGAGGGAAAGAGAAAGAGAGAGAGGGGGGCAGACAGGAGCAGAACGAGGGGAAGAGAAGAAGAGCAGATGGATTGATGGTTGATGTGAATGGACAGGAGGACGAGGCGGAGAAGGAGGTGGAGGAGAAAGGTGAGGAGGAGGTGGAGGAGGAGGTGGAGTGGGGAGGAGGATGAGGAGAGGAAGGAGGAGTAGGAGGAGAAGAGAATGCAGGGGAAATTGAGGGAGATAAAACAAAGTTATGCAGTGATTTTTTCATATGTGTCTGTTAACCATGCAGAACAACAGATATTAACTTGATTATTGTACAAGAGCAGTCACTGCATTAAAATACATTTTCACAAAGGTCTGCAATTTGTTATGAGGCTTTTATTCATGGTGATGCTGCCTCTTTATTGCATGCGTTTAATTTATTTCACTGTTCTAATTATGTTTTATTTGTATTGCTCTAATCGTTTGGGGGGTGGTGTTAGTTGTGAAAACCATGGATAAATACACTTTTCTAGACACACACACACACACACACACACACACACACACACACACACACACACACACACACACACACATACACACACACACATACACACACACCAGACAAACATGAAGACGGGAAAGTAACCAACATTTTATCTTCAGTAAGAAATAAGCCACGTCTTTGGACAATCGGAAAATAAGGTAGGACAGTGGTGGAGATGGGGCTGAGGCGAAGCCAAATAAACTACACCACCCTCCACATATACCACAGTTAGCAACAATAATAAGATGTTAGCCACTGGCATCCATAACAGTGTTGTTTTTTTAATGACTTAATCAGCTGGAGTTAAAGTCCTGAGGCAGGTCGCAGGGCGGAACGGGCAGCTCTGTGGAACAATGGCTGGCTGCATAAACACCAACCTCATGCCAGACAGTAGTGAGGGAGCTGATCCGCTTAAAGCTACGCATTAGGCCGGACTAAGGACACAGGAAGTGGATACTTTGAATCGCCCGTTGTTGTTCACGTTGAATTCTTAGTGCATTGATCTGGACCCGTTAAAATAAGAGCATAAAGCACAACCTTTAAACTATTTATACCAATCAGAATCAAGTGTTCAGCATTGTTGTGGCGTAATTATGTTTGAAATATAATATACCTTTGTCTCTTGTACCTAATGAGTTTACAGGTCACACTCTATCATCTATTTTTTACTAAGGTAATGCATATTATACACCGATCAGTATAACCAGCCACAGAAATAAAACAATTATGAGTTAAAATAAAGCAAAGACAAGACTACCGGTAAATAAAAACGAAACAAACAAAATAATTGAAAAAACCAAAGAGGTTATGAACTTCCATACACGTTGAATATAATGTGGTATTATTTATGATGCCTTCCGGCAGCTGAACAAGGAGCTGTTCTCCATGTTAGGGCACCGTGGGAAAGGGAACAATAGGTATTTTTCTTCTAATGTTGGGCGAACGAGCGATTTGCAATTCAAGTCAGAAAAGCAATACATCTGATATGTGTTTTGGCAAAGACATCCTCAGGATAAATACGTAATAGAGCATGAATCAGGATCACTATTCATCAGCTGGGATTCCTACCTCAGCAAACCGTTTAAAATAGACTGCCAATACAAAGCAGGTGATAGAGGTTATCCACACCCCGAAGCCATTGGCAACACGGAGGGGGCAATATCTAGAAAGAAAATACATTTGTAGATAACCTCAACGACAAGGATTTGACCGTGGCGTTATTTTCAATTGTATCAGTCCATGTCTCACACGCATTGAGTTTGTATGTACATGGGTAATAACCTTCCAGATCGAACGACAGCATAATAACATAACACCATTTTGTGTAGAGTTTCTAGTCAAGAGCAGGATCGCTCCGAGAACCTCCTCAACGCAAGAGAAGGCTTTGGAAACAACCAGGTAGCCTGACCCAAAAATATATGTTGCAAGATGTCAAACTTTGTTTCCAACTAATTGCTACAATAACACATACGGGCTGTCAGTTATTACGTTTTAGCTGAAGAATTACCACAGCTCCACCACAAAATATTCCTGAAGGGCTGGCAGAAAATTGGATTTGCAAGAAATGGGGTCATTAGGAGGGGAGATTGGAAGGTATAATGTCCCTTAAATGGGACCAAATATTAAGTCTGGTTCTCCAATAATGTGTTGGAGTACTTTGGTGCAGGAGTTGGACAACATTATGCGCCAGGTGAAGGAGGGCATTCATGATTGTGGATTTATGCCTAACCAGGCAAGCCCAGACCAGAATTGGTATTTAACAGATTCTAAACGCTGTGAACAACGGCAAATGGAAGGGCCGGGTGAGGCCAGTTTGAGTTAGAAGATGGTTTTTATGGAAATTGGATATGCATATAAGAATGCAGTGAAAAGGGTATACACATATTGCTCACATCTTACTGATTAGTTGGTGGGCATGATAAGGTTAATTCCATTTAGAAAAATGTACATCTCTGCTCAGCTCTAGAGTTTGTGGCTCAATGGATTACAGAACATAGAGAGATGAAAACCAGTTTTCTCCATAGCAAGCGGCACCCAGTTCAAACGCCTGTTGTGTGTAAACAAACAAGCCTCAAATCCACATTTTAAATGGTATCCCCACGCAAACTATCTAGAGGAAAACATTTCAGCATTTAAGAAAATGTGCATATTTGGCAGCAGGCTATTTAATTAGCTGTATCAAATAATAAATTACTACTCTTACTTTTAAGTTATTCAGCAGATACATTATCGAAAGGAACTTTCAGTGGATTCAGAATGTCAATAAGGAGCCAATAGGCCTTGGGCATCTTGCTCAAGCGGTACTACAGCAGTTGAACACCCTTCCATTGTAATACTCATTGCATGGAGAAGTACATTTTATAGTCCTTTCTGAGTTTAATGGAATATACTCCTTGCCTATTGATTAAATGAAAACACCTCTAGATCAATCCTAGCTTTTGAGAGAGATGCTCTGTTTTGTGTGTGATTTTTTCTTTTCTTCCCCGTTCAATCTTTTCTTTTATTCTTACTTTGTTTTCTTTCTATTGATTTGGTTGTGTTTGTATAAGTGTTATGATCACTTCTATTTACTCTGGCTCTTTCTGGGTATTGTTTTCTCACCCCGTTCAGTTATGGCCATATATAGCTGTCAACATCAACTAGGACCTGCTATTACATACGTACAGCACTGAGACGCATAAAAAAAAAACATAAATTCAGATCAGAACGGGCAGAGTACGGGCGGGGATCGAAAAAGCAGGAGAAAAGTGGAAAGAATGATCAATGAGAGTGTCCGCTTCTATAGCCCTGCCTTGAGGGGGAAAATACACAGATGAGTAGCTCCAATCACCGGGCCCAGAACGGACAAAAGGAAAGCGTGGAGAAGGGGGGGGGGGGGGGGAGAGCCAAACCGAGAGAAAAAGTGACAAAGTGAGCGTGCAACAATTTCCCCTTTGTGGCGGGAGCAAGAGGTGGCATCGACGGAGGACATTTCTCATGAGCTGTAAATCCAGTGATGGTCGGCGAGTGGTGGCGACGGTTCAATGGCCGCATGGATTCTCATCGCGGTCCTTAGAAAACGTAGTTTGCATTGACTTGACTGTAAGAAAAAACACATTGCCTCTCCTCGCCCTGTCCCTCTGCTCTCCCCTGCTTACTCTCGCTCTCCGCTCCTTTCTGTCTCTCCTTGTCCTTTGTGTTGGCCTAAGCTCATGGGACGGAATACCAATAGCGCTCTGATGCGACAGCCCGCCGTCTCGGAGCATAACTCATCGCAAGGCAGACGCTAGACGACGGCTGCGTGCGTGTGTGTGCGCCTGTCTGTGCGCATCTCTGTTCTTTGCAGGTGCATGCGTGTGTGACTGAGTGTGTATGATGGAATGTCTCTGTGGATTTGTGCAAACAGGGGAGTAAAAGGCATAAGGGAAGAGCGGCGGGAAATAGTACATTTAGCTGGATAAAACGATATTTTGGGGAAGAGAAGTACATTTTAACTCCTGGAAGGAGAAATATGCAGGGTAATGGAGTCAAGCTCTCACTTCCCGGGAACACCGTCAAACTAATCTCTGTCCCTCTGCACTGAATGACACACAGAACTGTGTTAAGGAACAATTCCCCACGGATAGGTAAATCTCCTTTTTTTCTCTCGCTGCTAAATGGCAACTAAATGTCAGACTTTTGTTGAAGTCCTAGTTCACCTCCATTGTGCCATCTCATTTACATGCAGAGGGCAGGCAAAGTCGAGGCGACGCAATGAGCGGGAGCGAGAGAGAGAGAGAGAGAGAGAGAGAGAGAGAGAGAGAGATATGAACCCTCTGGGTGCATGGGTTCATTCAGACCATTACGCCAGTATATCACGGCTAACTGTCCCCAGAATCCTATAAAACATGGCTCTTACTGGTCACTCTGTTCTACTATTGGAACAAAACTACAACCCCCACGATGCCACACTATTAACTTAACAGGCGCCATGTTTGGGCAGTTAGCTTGCAAGGAAGGGCTTCTGTATTAGGGTTTGCCAAGCCACCAAAGGAACCAACAGCGTGTAAGCGGGATGTCTGAGAGGCAGATGGACAATGGTTGCATTGGGGGTGAGGCAGAAGGAAGATCAAACACAGATAAAGAGAGAAGGGGAAAAAAGAGAACTGTCATTTACGCTCCAACAATTTAGCCTGGGTGTAATCCTTGGTAGGGGGGGCGTGGGTGGGGGGAGGGGTGCGGGGTAACACCCAAGCTAAATTGTCTGCATTAACCCAACCCTCACTCAAGGTGACAACTTTGTACTTTTATGCAAACAAAGCACTGGCCTCCCTAATCTCCCTCTCTGTCATCTCTCTCTGTCTCTCTCTTGTACTCTCCAACTCTATCACTCCTCTGCTCTCGTGTCCCTCGGTCGCCCTCCTCTCCTCCCGCTCTGCCTCACTTTGATGAGGGGCTCATGGGGGTCCCTGGTGTATGCCATGTCTGTGTCCGCCCAGTGAGTAGAGAGATGGGGGGGGCTGTTAAGGAGCTGCCTGCCGCCATCCCTGTTTAAATACTTAATGGTGCGTAGTCCTAATGTGACAGCCTCGGTGGGCGGGACGGGAGGGGACAGTCCCTAAAGGAGAGGACTTCACCTTGCCAATTATTGGTTTCTTCGTGAGTGAGGTGCACAATGTCGGCAGGTGGAGTGATATGCGGCAGCGGGAACCGTTTTTCGACTGGGTACAAATGGGCAATTAATGGCACGTTCAGACTACACGATTTCAGCCCGATTTTGCCCCGATTCTTTCGTCGCAGACAAATTTGCGAATCGTACACGATTTTGACGGGTCGGCGACGAGACGAGGTCTTGTAATGTGACATGCTTGAGATCTGCGATGCTTTCGTCTGCGACGTTCGAAAACCCCACGACGAAAAGTTTGGCATGTCAGAATTTTTTGGGGAATCGCATGACGTATCCATTGTTGACATGAGGGAACCACGCCCCCAGTTGCGTGAGGGAAGCCCGCGAACAGCTGGAGCTCACGCGCAGTGTTAACCAACTGACTTCACTGCACTACGCTGAGTAGGAGTAACTACTGCAAAAATGAATGCGATCAATAACAAGAAGAAGGCTAATAAAGAAAACGATAGAAAATGGAGCAATATAATGGAGACAACTTTGGTGGAAATGTGGCAGCAACGTCCCTGCATTTTCAACCCAAGAACGAGTCCACAATCTTTTCTTCTTTTTCTTCCATTCTGTCTCTGTGCAGAGGACCGCCAGCATAATGCCTAGTGCTAGGTACTCGGGATCCATTGTTGACGCTTTGTTGCTAGGCTACGTTGTTGCTGCGTCTACTTTGTATAGTTCATGTCACGCGCAACGCAACTACTGTGAGGAATTGCCGCATTGAGCAGATATAAAAACTACTGGAACCTTTATGACAAAAATGTAAAAAGCATTTATGTTAGTTCTAAATATTAGATTTCAAAATATTTTGCAAACGTGAATGATACAAAGTAGAGAGCATCGCACCCTTGAATCTTGTAGTGTGGCCAGTCTTACGACGAGACAAGGCCCGATTTCCTGGCTCTGAGATCGTATAATGTGACATGTTAAATCGTGGAGGAATGTCTGAGAATCGTGTAGTCTGAACCGGCCATTAAAGGCAGGGTTGACCAAGGTCAAACCAGGTGACCTGTGCAGAGTGGGCCGTTTAAAAGCAGGATTAACCAAGGTCAAACAAGGTTCATTGTTGAATACGGTGCTTGTGTCTGAGGAATTTGCCTCGTCAACTTCCAAATAGTGTTACTATCATAAATATTTATTTTGCTTTTCCAGTTCTGCTCTTTCCACTTCTGATCTTCATCTTGCTGAGTAATTTAATCTCCAAAAGCAAATTTTAATACTGTGATATTTGAACACAGACTTACAGTTTCTATTAATTTATAGTTCCGCTTTAATTTTTTTTTTAAAATAAATAAATAAAATCAGCATAGGGTTGAATATGCAAACTTATCCCACTGCACCAGCAGGATATATAAATGTATATGTATGTCTATAAAAAAAAATACATATAAATATGTATATATATATATATTATCCTTATGTATTTGTTAGCAGCAAGAGAACAAAAGTTCTCAGTTATGACCCAAATTGGTTGTTCAGTTTATTTAGATCAGGTCTGAACATGGTCTGCGAGTCACACCAGTATATATATATACAGTGAGGTCTGCCCTTCACTGTAAAGCACTTATGGTACCTTGAAAAGCGCTATATAAATGTAAGAAATTATATATAGAGTGTATATATATGTATACAAATACTGCTAAACAAGAATCAGCTGAAATCATATCTAATTCATATTCACACGCTACAATTACACAGCCTACACATGACTAGGTAATGGCTTTGATTGATTAGAGGAATATCTTTAATTGCGTTTAAGGCCCAAAAAGCCAACCTAAAAAACGACCAAACCTAAGAGCATAGTGTTCGCTTCAAGCTACTCTGGCACGGTTTTCAAACGGCACAACCTTGAATATGATTTAAGAATAATATCTCAAGCTTTATGGTCAGGGATAAAGTCGGGGCAGAAACTTTTGTCCTTAATTAGCATGGTAAAAAACAGGGTTTTTGTCTACCCCGAGGTCTTTAACAAAGGGATGCAATTTTCCTTCATTATGACATGGGTTACCACGATGACTTGCCTTTAACGCAACGCGAGGCCAGCCTCTAACGAGTAGCCATAATGAGTGGTGATCTCATCAGCAGGGTCAACACTCGACGATGTACCCCGTGCGTTCTGCTGCCCAGCTTCCTCCGAACCCTTTAAGGAAATTATTTAATTATTTAAAGAAAAATTATGTTCTTGTGGAAAAAAGAGAATGTTCACCTTTGAAAGGACGCACATATGAAAGTTTAAAATTGTACTTCATTTGTACTTGTTCTTATCCTTCAGTGTTGGATATGAAATCCTCCTTCTTACCCTAATCCATTCATGGACACGCTCAGCTCTCAAAATAACTGATTAACCGAAAAATCGAAACACTGCGCTGCCACATTCCAAAAACAGCGGGCTTATATTCTGCACCCACTCTGTTTCAATCTGTATCTCACTGTAGTTTTGCTTCCAACTTCTCCATGGTCGACCTCATTGTTGGACAGAGTTCAACCTCATTGGCTGTTTGGTCTCCCCAGCCAATGTACCTGCATGCTAAACCCTGCCCTCAGAATGTTACTGACCACCAATCATAATGATAATAATAATACATTTAATTTAGAGGCACCTTTCAAGACACCCAAGGTCACCTATCATCATACCTTTACTTTGACCTCCGCCTTGTGCTTTCGCCATACAGGGAAAAAATCTAGGGTTGGTTTCATACTGGGGCATTTGTATTGTCCTGAGTTTCCCTCCAAGTATTCACAAATGAATGAATAAATAAACTAAAAATCTTATTTTTTTAAATGTGAGGCAGTGTTTTCATATTTTTGTGGATTTAATATGAAGCCAACCAGCAGCAAAACCCTTTGAACATATGGACTCCTCCATTTGCCTAAAGCCCACTTAATCTCACCCAATTACTGACATTATAATTAATACTAAAGCAGAAGTGCCATGGCTAAGGGAGATTTTTTTTTTCATAAAACCATAGCGAGTAAATTTGACTATTAAATACATTCAAGCTATCAAACACAAGCTATGTCATGTATCTCTGGATATGCATGTTTCTGCTTATATGCACTGCATGTAAAACAGTAAGCCTACTTTATGAGGATCATTATGGAGGGGTGGGGGGGGGCAACTGCCTCCTCCTGAACATCTTACCTGGCAGGGCAGAAAGCACTTTGGGCTCAATGACACCATTGTTTTCAATACGGAGCACCATTATGTTAGGCATCTCCCGTTTCACTCCGCTGTGTTTGAATTGGGCCTTGAATGCTGATGCTCTCACTACGGCCACTTATATCTCTTGCTCAATTTCCCATACGATGTAGGTGTGCTGCTACGCAAGGTGTGACAGTCCAGACATCTTTTTGATATTTTCCTCCATATTGTTTTTGCTCTGAAGATTTATCTAAAAATGAGTTATTTTCCTCCACTTGAACCACACAGCCTCTCCCTCATCATATAGTTATAGCTATATAGTTATGGCAGGACGCAGGACGGTCTAATACTTGGTTCTCATCAATAACGTTCCACGGATGTTCATTATTTTTCATAACTGAAAACCTCTGCCTTTTAACATTTACAAATCGATGCGTTACAAATCATTAACAAATCATTAATCATCATTAACAACATTTCTTTTCTGTGCATCCTTTCCTTAAAAAATTATATTACTTATAATACATAATACTAATATTAGTCATAATTATTTGACCAGCACACTGTTTACATAGTGCCTAACATGATAATGTTAAACAGAACAACATCCACTTGTTACTGGAACCAAGTAGCACAGGAATAATTGAGTTTAGTTGAGTCTGTTTTGTGCCTCATACTAATGCATCATTACATTAAGTAACTTGATGAAATTCCTAAAAGTACTTCAGACATTCAAGGTCCTCAGTTTTTCATTAGTGCCTATTTTTATCCATGTTTTTCTGCACATTGAGATCTTTTTTCTGAAGGACCATTATTATGGTTATTAACACAAGTGGTTTTATGGATATTAACACGCAAACGCACATACTCTCGCCCAACAAACACACACATAACCAACCACTCACACACACACACACACACACACACACCACGTGCTGCCGCACCCACACTCAAGGAGTCATCCAG
>NC_044058.1:8850561-8855561 GCF_902167405.1 Gadus morhua
CCAATCTATCTGTCCCTTCCTGTCTCTCCCCCTCTCTCCCCCTCTCTCTCCCTCCTTTCTTGCCTACACTCTTGGCCCTGCCCTCTCTATCCCTCACTCTTTCTCCCTCTATTTACCTCTCCCCCAATCTCTCTCCTATAGTCTTGTGTCAGGCTCTCTCTCTCTCTCTCTCTCTCTCTCTCTCTCTCTCTCTCTCTCTCTCTCTCTCTCTCTCTCTCTCTCTCCCTCTCCCTCTCTCTCTCTCTCTCTCTCTCTCTCTCTCTCTCTCTTGGTACTTATCACTTTGCTCTGACACCGGGCCATGAGCCAGAGACAACCTGGCCCTGCTAAAATCAATGTCATAAATAGATAAATGACGTTTAAACACACGCAGTGATTCAGCACCTCATCGCTGCTCCCCCTCGCTCTAAGTCTAAGGTCTGTGTGGGCCGCATCCTGATAGACTAATCAGCCATGCTCCAAGCTTGTTTGTGCGTGTTCACGCCAACCTTATTCAATAGCAACACTACTAGCCCTGAGTTGGTAGGCCTACAACATGACAGAATGCTAATTAAAGAAGCTGTACACGTACACACACACACACACACCGAACACACACACACACACACACACACACACACACACACACACACACACACACACACACACACACACACACACACACACACACACACACACACACACAACCACACACACACACAACCACAATTCAACACGCACTCTGTGGCCTTTTAGGTGGTTGTGAGAAAGAAATGTTTTACTTTAAACTTGATGTAACACTTAATAATAACATTAATAATAAGTCCTTTTTTTTTAGGCCTTTAGTTAATGATGAACTAATCCTTAACCAAAAATTCATATAATTTATGGATTATTAATACATTCTCAGCCTAGCAGCCTAGCCAGTGGACCATACCAATTGTTAGGCTGATCTATTCATTATATGTCTGGGTAGACTGTCTGATGTCACTAGAGGGCAGATTTTGATGTAGCTTGAAATGCCAAGGCTAATCAACACAACACCTGTTAGCAAAGTGGGGGCACTTCATCATAACACTTATTAATCATTGGCAAATGTATATTCAGTTTGATTGATGAGAAGTTCAAGTTTAGTTTACTAAAGGCTTATAATTTAAACTATTGTTTTTTTAATGGTTAGTTCATTATTGAATAAAGCCTTATAAATAACATATGCCTGAGCGATATTGTAAGGGGAAAAAGAAATTGACTTGCTGCCATCATTAAAACAGAAGCAACACTTCTGCACACAGCTGAGATAGCGACACCAAGATGAAACTCTGGCAGTAATTGAGTTAAGTTCATACCCGGATCAAACGGAAGCGGTTGTGTTGATTCCTCACAGAACTCATCAATGAGGAGCCCTTCATTTGGATTGTCTTTCTTGTTTTCAATTGGAAGTATTGCCAGTTCTTTTGGTGCTTCCGTCCCCATTAACACTGCTTTTAATTAACTCAGCGGAGCCTCTTTCTGATGGGAGCTGTGGTCAAAGGAACAGTGGAATGAAGATTTTTTTTTTATGAAACAGGAAGCGACGCTGCGTTCCACACAGTTAGAAGTTGGCAACCTCTGCTGCTGCTGACGTCCAAAGACAAAAGTCCTCACAATTCATTCGGTCGCCTTTTTAAAGAAAAGGAAAGGACTGCTCGATTGGATTGTATATCAGCGTGGTGTTGTCCAGTTGTAGCTGTTTATTCACTTAGTCAGTTGTACATTCCATCAAATCTATTTTAACCAGGCCCCAATAGAAAATCTATACAGTATGTACTGTATGTGCCAGTCTTATGTATGTCTCTCTCTCTCTCTCTCTCTCTCTCTCTCTCTCTCTCTCTCTCTCTCTCTCTCTCTCTCTCTCTCTCTCTCTCTCTCTCTCTCTCTCTCTCTCTCTCTCTCTCTCTCTCTCTCTATTCTTTACTCAAATGTTGTTTCTTCATCTTCTCTCCTCCTGGCTCTGTCCGCTAGCCAATGTGTTATTTATACCAAGTATAAATAGATTGTTTTCCATTTTATCCCATGGAGACTTACATACAGAGGAGATATTGTCGCGGCAACAACAACACAAATGACTTGCTATTGGCTTGCTCGGCCGTTCTAATTCACCTCTCTCTCTGCCTCTCTCCATCTCTTTCTCTCGAGCTCACTGGTTGAGAAATGATTTGTTCACCTTTGAACTTTGAACTCGATGCTGCAGCAAGCACACAGTACGCAGTACACACACACACAGTAGCCACGCGCACACCTCTTTATCCCTTATGAGCAGCGTGGATTCCCTTGGCTTGAGGTCCAGAGGTATGGATGTGTGGTGGTATGATCAATGCTTGGTTGTGCGCAGGTCGGTGCAGGCCCAGTGTTTCAGAGAACAGCATCCTCCACGAGACCCGAGCCATGTAAATACAGCCAGCCACCAACAGATCCCCCGGGAACCTTGCATATAGCCCATGCATGTTTACATGCCGCCAGACTCTATGCATTAAATGTCTGGCCTTGGGGGACTTTCCATATGCTCACCTTGGGAAGCTCAAAGGAGAGGGGGATGAAAAGAGAGATAAAAGAGAGGGAGGAGGAGGGTTTTATCGCCTCTGTGTGATTTCCTCTCTTCAGTAAGAGAAGAGGGGAATTCACCCCTTCTTCCTTTTTTGTCGCTCTCTCTCTCTCTGTTGCCCTCCCTCCCCCCTCCATCACAGCACGCAGCCTCTCTCTGTTTCCGCCATTCGTCGTGAGGAGACATGATTTCTCAGAGGATACGGCCTTCGTAGCTCTCTTCGTGTTTTGAAGTAAACATTGTTCAGACATGATTTGGATTCTTTATCTAGGTAAACTTTCCAGCCCTCTTCAACCTAGCCCCCCCACCTACCAACCTCTCTCCCTCGCTCTCTTTCTGTCTCTCTCTCTCTCTCTCTCTCACAAGAGAGAGAGAGAGAGAGAGAGAGAGAGAGAGAGAGAGAGAGAGAGAGAGAGAGAGAGAGAGAGAGAGAGAGAGAGAGAGAGAGAGAGAGAGAGCGAGCGCTTTATCGCTCTCTTGTCTTTCTCACTCTATACTGATGCTCAATTGTGTAACAATCTAACATCGCTAATATAATAAACCAACACACCAACTTGTGTCCGCCTGTTGCGCGTCACTAGGAATTTCAATGACAACCCCACGCTGACAACTGGCCAACCTCCTGAGGTGCTGCTCATTTGCATCTCATTTGCATATTGCCAAAGCCACCGCTGGCATTTGACTTTGACAGGAGAAGGCAACTGATGTGACCCTGTCCGATTCTCTCTCTGCTCTGTGTTTTCTTATTATTATTTCAAGCCTTCTTACCCTTTCACCACCTCACTTTCTATTACTTAGCCCGGCCCGTAACCTCATCTCCACTTGTCATAACTCTCTCGCTCTCTCTCCCTCCATTCTCTCCGAACTCTCTTTTCACTTATTTCTGTTTGTAACTCTGTCTTCTCATGTAATCGGTCAGTTTTGCAGTCAATTTGCCATTTTCTCATTTCCCTTCTGTTAACTCCCCCACAAGCAAATGTTTTCAAAACAGAAGCTCAGAGATGTGTCCAACATCGCCACCTTCATCCTCCTGTTTCTCTTAAATTCACTTTTCTCCACATCTTTCCCCCTTAGCTTTGCTTGTATTATTTTGCACCAATCGGAGAGCTCCTGGTCTAACCGCTGAAAGACATCTATGAATTCATGGACGACTATTATCGGGACCAGTCAGACACTGCTTGTATTTGTATTCAAAACAAAATACTATCCCTTTCTCTTCCTGTGGCTGGTAATACAGCTGGCACTGTACACACAGACACACAAACACACAGACACACACACACACATGCGATACTATTACTGTTTATACTAAAATGCATAATGAAAAAAAACACATAAATATTTTTATCAGTCTCACATGAAAAACCAACAAACAAAGACACTATAATATGCGCGTTAATGTCCCATCAGACTGACAAAACCTCACATACAAGTTGTACCTTACGCCTACTTACTGCACACGTACTTTAATGCACAAACACAATACACAAACACAAAAGCACACACACACCCACACACTCAATCAACCACACAGTAAACAGACACAACCCCCTGAACGACAAGAGGTGCTCCCAAGAAGCTGTGAGATTAAAACTTCCTTCCCCTGGCATTAGAGAAATCTTAGCTGATTAAGCAGACAGAGAACAGCATATTGTTTATTTTTTTTACTTCTTGCACAAGTGCTTCCAATTAAACAAATTCTCCATAACACAGATAAGCATCTCTAATTTGCCCTCAACAACTCCACAACAACTCTCGAGCCAGCACGGAGAACAACAACACTGTGAGAGGCCTTGGATACTACCACCGCCCTCCTCCTCCTCCTCCTCTGGCAGCCACGAGGAGGGAGATAATAGCTTCCTGGTTGAGGAGCCCAATGTCAAAAAATCTATACCAATGTTGTGTGGCACAACTTTGTATTGCGTGTCTATTATAGCGGATAGTAAACAAATAGAGGTATAGTGCGATACAGTGCCGAATGCCTACATTTGAGATGAAGAACACACAACGCTAGTTCAAACGATGCAGAACGAAACTGAATTGTCCGCCCCTTTGACTGTTTTGAGTGCCCTTTTCTGTCCCTATGTCTGTCTGTTTTCATCACATCTTCTCAGCTCTTAAGCAGTGGTGGCTGGAGAATGTCTTCTTACATTGGCTGAGCCTGTGAGGAGCGGCTCGTGTGGCATGTCAAGCAGACAAAACACATTACACGGCATGCAAGTTGATACGTACGCAACACCTGTATGTGATGGTTTGCGTGTGTGTGTGTGTGTGTGTGTGTGTGTGTGTGTGTGTGTGTGTGTGTGTGTGTGTGTGTGTGTGTGTGTGTGTGTGTGTGTGTGTGTGTGTGTGTTGTTGTGCGTGCGTGCGTGCGTGCGTGCGTGCGTGCGTGCGTGCGTGCGTGCGTGCGTGTGTGTGTGTGTACGTGTGCATATGCTGG
>NC_044058.1:8858061-8863061 GCF_902167405.1 Gadus morhua
TAGAGAACTAGAGTGAGAGGGTGGAGAGATGGCATTAGAGAGAGAGAGAGAGAGAGAGAGAGATTGGGAGAAAGAGAGTAGAGCAGCTCGTCGAGCATTGAGAGCCAAGACATTACAGAGAGAGAAAGAAGAGCTGATGAATTAAGGGCAGCGATGACAGAGTAAACAAGGCCGATGCAGTGCTTTAGCTGCTGCTGCCGTGACCCGCGACAATGGGACTAATGGACGCCTCAATCACACAGAGTTCAGGACAGGAGGGAGAGAGGGAATATAAGAGGGAGGGAGAGAGAGAGACTGTGTAAGAGGGAGAGAGGGAGAGAGAGTATAATAGGAAAGGAGAGAGAGTTAAAGAGTGTGTAGGATGGAGAGAGATAGAGAGTATGAAAGAGAGATGGAGAGAATGAGAGAGTATGAGAGAGAGTGATAGAGTAAGAGAGAAAGTAGAGGAGGGAGGGAGAGAGAGAGAGAGTATGAGAGAGAGAAAGAGTATAAGAAAGAGAGTATAGCAGGGAGGGAGAAATATAGTAGTATAAGAGTAGGAGAGAGTGTAAGAGAGTGTGAGAGAGAGAGAGAGAGAGAGAGAGAGAGAGAGAGAGAGAGAGAGAGAGAGAGAGAGAGAGAGAGAGAGAGAGAGAGAGAGAGAGAGAGAGAGAGAGAGAGAGAGAGAGAGGGAAAGAGAGAGAGAGGGATAAGCTAAGAGAAACCAGGAATAGAGGAGGAGGAGGAGGAGGAGGAGGAGGAGGAGGAGGAGGAGGAGGAGGAGGAGTTGAGAGGATAGCTTGACATCAGAAGAGAGGGACAGGACCCATGATAAAAGTGGTGGAAGTTTCTTGGATGGAAACTCGTTTGACAAAAGGCTTTTTTACCCATTCATCCTCCCTTCATTCCCGGATGGAAGGATGAGGAGAGAGATGGATGGAGGGGTTGAGGGGGACAGGTGGGGTATTAGATTCATAGGGAGATGGGGGGATTGAGATTAATGGAATGATTGATTACCTGGCGTCCAAAAGGCCCTGTGAGGTGGCCCATTTCTCACACCCTTCATCTTTTCTATCACTCCCTCCTACTTCCTTCTCGATTCCTCCGCATTTCTATTTATTATTTGCGAGTAGGCACCCCTCACCACTTCCCATCGCTCTATTTCTACTGCAGTGTGTCCCTAGTCCCTCTTTCCCCCTTCTCTCTCTCTCTGTCATTTTTTTTCTGCAATCGCACTGTTTGTCTGCCTGTCTGTCTTTGTCTTTCTGTCTGTTCCAACAATTCTCTTAGTGCCAATCAAAAAGGGCATTCTGTCAATGTTCTTCTCCAACTGTGCTAAAAGACACCCCCTCTCTCTCTCTCTCTCTCTCTCTCTCTCTCTCTCTCTCTCTCCCCCTCTCTCTCTCTCTCTCTCTCTCTCTCTCTCTCTCTCTCTCTCTCTCTCTCTCTCTCTCTCTCTCTCTCTCTCTCTCTCTCTCTCTCTCTCTCTCTCTCTCTCTCTCTCTCTCTCTCTCTCCCTCCCTCTCCCTCTCTCTCTCTCATCCCTGTGTGTGTGTCACTCTGCGGGACCATCTCATGCTGACTGTCATTCAAATTATACAGCAGTTACTCTGTCAGTCAGGAATCCCTTACATACACGGTCCATGCCAAACATATGCGCTATTATCGCTGGTCGTGCACATGCACACACATGCAAGAACACACATGCACACAGACACAGACACAGACACAGACACAGACACACACACACACACACACACACACACACACACACACACACACACACACACACACACACACACACACAAACACACACATAAACAGACATACACACACACAAGCACACACACTCATCCATCTTTTCTTCAAGGCATACATCTTCACTCCTCTTTTGTCATCCCCCTTTACTCCTGGGAGGCAATTACTGTTTTCCCCTGGATCTCAAACTAATTAGCCTAAAAACTAAATAAATAAAGTGTGTGTTTGTGTTTGTGTGGATATGTGTGTGTGTGTGTGTGTGTGTGTGTGTGTGTGTGTGTGTGTGTGTGTGTGTGTGTGTGTGTGTGTGTGTGTGTGTGTGTGTGTGTGTATTTGTGTATGTGTGTGTGTGTGTGTGTGTGTGTGTGTGTGTGTTTGTGTGTGTGTATGTGTGTGTGTATGTGTGTTTGTAATGTTACTTTGCAAGCATATTTGTAAATGGGTGGAAAATAATAAAACCTAAATAAATTAAATATAGTTTCTGGTATGGCTGAGTTTCTATAAAACTATTAAAGCCATAGACCTTTCTTTCAGGTTCAAACCACCATCTTGAGATATTTTACAAACTTACCCTCCTATAGGGAAACACAGGTGGCCTATACTCTACTTTGAGGAAACATAAATTTTTTATGATGTTTAAACCGACTTCTTAAACCTTCTAGAAAATAGCAAAACTCAATTACACAACTCTGCCTCTCTCTCAAACACCGCTACAGGAAAGACACACACGTGGAAAGGAGGACTTGCAGGAATTGTGAAGATCAATTTAAGGCTTTTTAGGACCTGTTTATATGTGAAATGTAAGACCTTGAGGAGAATAAGCAGGTGCCGTTCCAGAGGGGAAGCCATTGGAGAGGCAGAATTTGATCCAACAGTTCATGGAGATCTCAAGGTGACGTGACCACTCATACAGATGCTCAATTACCTATTTTATGTCTTTTTTTGGGGGAGGGGGCTGGGGTCCCTTCTATATCGCCGCCCCCCCCGAGCCAAAAACTAGAAATAAGCTTACATTTATTGCATTTATTGCAATGTTCCTAAAATGTGACGCCTCTGGAAAAAAATTGTCAAGTCTGAGACACTTACACGCCGCTCAAAGTGGCTCATTAAGTAGATTTCAAAATAAATTAGGACTTTTATTGTCTTTGCCATTTCACGGACCCGGTAATACCCTGGGGGGGGGCGCTCATCCCCACCAGGTGGAGAATTTACACCAACTGTTTGAAAGGCAGATCACATATTCAGGAGTGTATAAACCGGCAGCCATCAAACGAATGGAAGGAGAAGGAGAAACTAGCGGTGCTGAAGGGAAACCTGAGCTTACTTGGGTGATTTAACTCCAGCTGTGGGAGCTCGTTATTTAGAGTGCTTTGCAACGCAACAACACTTCATCACACGTGTGCATGACTACAGGTCAAAAGAACCTCACCTCAGATATGAAAAATACATGAACACTATTAAGCACATTTACCGCTTCTTTTTGATCCGTGTCAGCCAGCTCACTGACGCACACACACAAACACACACACACACACACACAAACACAGGTGTATGCAAATGAATATTTACAAAGTCACACACATCCACACTTAGAGTCAGTCATACGCTCACTTACACACTTCCCTGTATAAAATCCTTCATTCCTCTAAGGGAAAGCAGGGTTACTCTGAGTAATAGCACCTTCTCTGCACTTTCTTCTTTGCATATAAAAAACGCGCACGCATACACACGCAAAAACACACACACCGTACACACGCACGGAGCCGCATATGGGCTGCAGGGGAAGCTTGTCCCATATTTTAATAACAAAACAAGCTCTCGGGAGCGCTCTGTGTAGATAGCTAAATGACACTCACAGTTTGACGCATGCGGTCCCCAGCCAGCAAAATAATAAGATCTACAGTCTTGACACCACTGGCACCAACACCCTCGGCCCCTTTGACCCCCCCCGCCCCCGGCCCCCAGGTCCCACCAGACCCTCCAGAAGGCCAGGGACCCTCTGGGTGGGGGTGGTGGACCCGTGGTACACAGGGCCTCCATGCGACAGCCTCGGCTGATTGGGCCTCGCGGCAGAATTGGCAGGGATGCCACCAACGGGCCGCTGGTACGAGATCAAGGCTGCAGCGGGAAAAAGTTTCGTGCAACGAGAAAGAGATTATCCCTCCAGGCAAGGGTAGCGCTAGCTGTAGCTACACGCTACCAGGCGCTGTACCTATGTTGTGGCTCGACAAACACACAAGAAACAGAAGAAGAAGAAAGGCCATGCGAAGCACGGGAACCTTGAGTTGAGTTGCGGAGCGTCTCGCTGAATAATTAACCTACTTTAACGTGCGGAAGTGTCATCAAAGAGTCTTTCTGCAACACGCACAGATAGGCTGCGCGTTGCAGCCAGGAGACACACGCTACTTTGCTCTACAAGCTACTTTCCCCTGACACCACATAGTCGGAGGTAAACTAGCTCACAATATGCTAGCGCAGAGCCGATCTGCAAGCAGAGATGTGTGGTTGCCATCTGGCCTAGTTGTAGTGTGTGCACTATCTGTGCTATGCTATCTGTAGTTATTCATATTAAGTACCCTAAGCTCTCTTCATTCCCATTGAATCTACCTGTTTTTATTGCCAAAAGTTGACTTTGTCAAAGGAGAAATAGCTTTACTTTAAATTAAATGACAGCAAGGATCCATGTTATAATGATATAATATTTCCATACATGTATTGGAAAACGTGACGTATAATCTTTTATATATCTTCACCAGTTAACCGGAAAACGGTAGTTTTATTGCTTGTCTGTTGAGAATTAAAATAACATAGGCCAAAACCCACACAATAAAGCATTTGGTAATCTGTATAACCTCTATTGATTCACCTGTGTGGTAGGGACCGCGCTGCACTTACCAGAAATTGCTTAATATTTTTTTAAAGGGGGAAGGTCAAGCAGTTTATCATCATTAGTCATGCCACATTAAATAACAGTGAATGAAACAACAAACAAGCCAGAAAAGGAGAGTTTGCTAGAGTTTGTCACTCTAGCTTTTGCTGAAAGCAACATACAATGAATCCCTTTTAGATACTTCGGCATCATTCAGGAGCAGGTATGGAGTATAGGGCATCTTGCTCAAGAATGACTTCACTGGTAGAATAGGGTCACTTGGATTCGCACCCACAACCTTTAGACTGGGAGTCAAACGCCCTAACCACTAGATTGTGACTAATCCAACCCCTGTTATAACCTTAATATTATGTCACTGCTTCCCAACTCTATT
>NC_044058.1:8865561-8873061 GCF_902167405.1 Gadus morhua
CGCACGCACGCACGCACGCACGCACGCACGCACGCACGCACGCACACACACACACAAACACACAAATAGATCACCCGCAGCTGCCTTCCAATCGATGACGTTCACATTACACACTCACACACACAGAGTAACACACTAACACTTTTAGCTGTCTTCATTATGGGGACGCACATGGTAAGATGTGTAAACATTTGCCGCAGGAGCCGGGGTGTTCTGTTGAACACGTAAGGGTCCAATTAGAGCCGTGTTTGCCATGAGGGGAGCTTGGTCTCCATTAACATTGCCATTATCCTTAATGCCGCCTTTGTCTCACCTTGAAACTCACGCTCATCGCAAGAGCACTTCCCTAGGCTTTTACATGGCCATGCACTCAAACACACACACACACACACACACACACACACACACACACACACACACACACACACACTGCTATTTCAGTGCCCCCACCACCACCACTTTCTTTAGATCCGATCCCATATCTACCACTTAACTGCAACACGGCCTACCCCCTACCACCCCCCCACACACACACACACATACACCCCCCCTATCCTTTGGATCTCCATGGAGACCGGCGCCTGGCAACAGCTGGAGGAGAGCCCGTTGCTGTGGTGACACGTGTCTGCTGTCCCCCGCACGGAAAATCAAGGGTGATGTCACTGGAGCGCCTGATGGGTGGAGCATTATGATGTGGCTGGATGGGGGCTGACAGGGTGTGGGGGGGGGGGGGCGATTCAACCCAAGTTTCTCATCGCCGCCATGCATGTGCTGTTGTTCTCTTCCCTGCACAGCCTTGCATTGTCTACCGTGATCATGTTCCCGGATCCAGGATCCTTCAATCCCACGAACGCCATTACTCATGTTTTTGCTTTTTCCCTCCCTCGCACTCCTTCCGATCCCCTCCCCTCCCCTTCCCCCCCCCCCCCTCTCTATAACTCTTTGTCTTGCTACGCTTTACCCAGAGTATGGGGTAATTCAATAATCTTTTCCTCTCTCCTGTTTTCCTTGGAACATTAGCCAATTATGCAAAGCACATTACGGGTTTGCGAGACATTGGCTTGTATTAATTTTAGTCTTTTTACTGCGTTATGTCTTTGCACTGTAAAACACGCACGACAGCGGCGCTACATTTCCTAAACCCTGACAGTGAGTGTGGTTAGCGTTGATAAATAGTCACACACGCAGACGCACTTTCCTCCATCCATCTCCTCTCTTTTTCTTCCTCTCTGCGGGGGGAGGGGGGTGTTTAATATGAAGCCGGATTAGGTGGTTAGTCAGCTATTTTGGGTGTGATTTATCTCACCTCACCTGCAGGTCGCACGCCGGCGTGTGTGTGTGCGTGTGTGCGTGTGTGCATGTGTGTGTGTGTGTGTGTGTGCGTGCGTGCGTGCGTGCGTGCGTGCGTGCGTGCGTGCGTGCGTGTGTGTACACTTCTGTGTATTCTGTGCGGAGCCTCCAGCCCCCGTTGCATAAATCACCCAAAGGAGCATAGCTGACTAAACATCTAATTCAGCTCTCGAGTTTTCAAACTGCTCCTCTCCCCCCGACTTTTACTCACCTCTCCTCTTCTCCATCCTGTTCCCCCCTCTCCCCTCCCTCTGCCCTTCCTCCTCCCACCTTTTCTCTCACAGACTTTCTCCTCTCCCGTCCCCTCCACTCTTCTCCTCCCTCCTCAACTTTTCTCATTCAGTCCACTCCTCTCGTCTCCTGAACATGTGTCTCTCTAGGATTTTCTCCTTCCCTCTCCTCTGCTGTCTCTTCCGGTCGCCTCCCCTCCCCACCTCACCTCGTCCCTCTCCACTCCCCACCTCACCTCAATTCTCCTTTCCGGATGGAAGGCTGTCCTACACTTGTCACTTCTCGCCTAATGCCCCCTATATCATGTCAGCAGCAGGCACACTTCCCGTCAAACAGACCAGAATAACCACACACACACACATCCACGCACACCCAGGCATGCACACACATACATACATCCACGCACTCGCATGCACACATACACGCACGCGCAGGCCTCCACAAACACACATTCATGCACGCGCTGGCCTCCGAACACACACACATACACGCGGCACATGCCGGCATGCACACACACATACAAACAGGCGGCACATGCAGGCATGGACCAACACATGCATACACACACACACACATACATAGACGCACACGCAGGCACAAACACACAATCACACACACACCCACACCCACACCCACACACACACACACACACACACACCTGTACAATAGACTCCTGACACACTTCAGGAGGCTCCTTGGTTGGGGGGTGACCCCAGACACAGAGAAGTGGTGGTGGGACAAGGCAAGACACGATGCCCTGGCCCAGTTCGTGTGCCAACAGGAGCCGAAAAGGCTCCGTTCAGCAACCAGCCCTAATTAAGCCAGCAGTGTTACGCTGCGCTAACGTAAAATGTAATGAAGAAACAAATGTGGCGGCTAAGGCGGGGGGGATTTGGGGGCAAACGGCGGTTTCTAGTTACTGGGGTGGAACAAAAAGCAGCCTTAAATGGCCTGGGAATGAGGCAATTTGCTTCCAGATAACTAATGTCCTTGTCCTGTCTACGGATATTTAAGAGTAGGTGGACGTAACACACACACATGCACACACACACACACACACACACACACACACACACACACACACACACACACGCATATACTTCTTTAGGCTAGTAAGCTGGGATCAGCTTGAAGACCCCAAGGGGGAGAAAACAGAGGTATGGATGGTTATGGGTGGATGGAGGGATGGATAGACACATTGGTGGACAGATGGATGCGGATTTGTGATTCCCGCCATGCATTTACAAATGAAATATCATTAAATTACACTTTTATGTGTGAGTGTGCGTTTGTGAGATAGTATTTGTGTCAGGTGTTTTTGCGTTGTGTGTCTGCGTGTGTGTGTGTGTGCGTGTGTGCATGCGTGCGTGCATGCATGCGTACGTGTGTTTGTGTGTACATCAGAGAATAGGGACTTGAAGCTCATTTGATGCGAGCCTGTGAGCCACTGAGGGACTGGATCCTCCCAACACCTCACACATTATACTACCTACCGCCGTCTGTCACCCTCCCTTCAATCTCCCCCTCTCCCCCCCCCCCTCCCTCCCTCTCACTCTGTTCTTCCACTCCATTTGTTTTCCACACCTAACTGTCACTTCCATCCTGCCTCACCCCCTCCAACACACTCACCCCCCTTCCTCATCGCCACCTCCTCTTGTCTTCCTCGCCATTGGGGGAAATAAATCAACGAGAACCTGATACCAATTAAAAAAATGTACGTGGTCCGTCATAATTGTTTTGTTTTATCTCCGATCCCTCGCTCCCCAGCAAGAGAAGCAATAATTCATGTCCCTCCTGCATTTTTATGTATGCCACAGTTGCCGTATGCATGCACACAGGCATGGACACACAAACACACACTCACACAAACACACACACACACACACACACACACACACACACACACACACACACACACACACACACACACACACACACACGCACACACACACACACACACACACACACACACACACAGGTGTACATGCACACGCTCAAAGACAGGTTCATACACATCAGGGACACATCCGACATTCACACGTTGCATCCTGTAATGTAGTGCTCATCTTTCCGTCTTTCACACTCTCAACAGTAACAGACACTCAGCTCACACTCTCAGCTCATACTCTCAGCTCCCACACGGAGATGGCACAGGTCTTGAGGGGCTAGGTGAGTGCCTGATGGTGTGTTGGGCTGTGGGTATCCACAGCACAACACATCACAGGGCTAAAGGGCCACACCAACCCAGTCATTGATGATGGCCACAGAGAGAGAGAGAGACAGAAAGTGTTATACACTACCAAATATGCCTGGTCCGCGAGTTTACACTTACGGTAATATACAGTCTTGATTTTGCACCCCAATGTCCCCTCTCGAACCTTCCACATATTTGGGTTCCCATTTCATGTAAATGTGATTAGACTACATCGCGGTACCCGGGCAGGATTTGGGTAGAGGTGAAGAGAGACTGGAGAGATGGTGAAATTCGCGAGCATCATGGGGGAGAGGGTGATGCAGTCGCAGCTAACGAAGATGGTGAAAGATGGTAGAATCTAATAAAGAAAGTAGCAAAGGAACCTTCCTTACGAGGCCTTCGTTGGGAAAAAATAAAAATGTTAATCGCGTTTTTAGCCTACTAGACTTAGATGCAGTCTACTCATTTGGAGTGTCGTACATTTTTTTAAAAAATGCAGCACAAATTATTCTAAAGAAGTCTCCGTACGAGAAACAAGAAAGCGTGCTCCTTGTCGAAGAGGGAATATACCCCCCTCGGTTTAACGCAGGCAAGACAGTGAACTTGTTACATCTGCCATGCAACAACCGTACCTGCTTGGCAGTGTAAAAATGCCTAGAGAGAGAGAGACAAAGATAGGGAGAGAGGATAGAAAAGGGACATGGGGCAGCTTACATTTGAACGGAAGAAAAACACAGGGTATTTTGAAGAATTCACCAGGTGACAGAGCTCGCAACAAGAGCCCCATGTACTTTTTTTCCCAATATCACTCGCTTACCCTTCTCCCTCCTCTTCCATTCATTGCGTCACTGCGTCTGTCACAGTTCCTGTTCTTATTTTGACCTCGCTCTATCAGTGTTTCTCTCGCTCTCCTTTTCATGTAGATTTAAGTGTTTTTCTCCTTTTACCATCGATGGCACTGGCCAGAAGGATTCCCACATAGCTGAATACAATGACTCGCTCATACAGGACACACAGACAGCAACGCCATGACACATAGCAGGCACGCACATGCATAACAGACACGCAGCTCATGTCACGAAAACATTAAGTACAAAAGACACAAACAGACATGCTGACCTTAACCAGCCTCTCCCGCTCTCTGACTCATATACATAGACACAACCCCCCCCCTCCCCCCCCACACACACACACACACACACACACACACACACACACACTTTGACAAAAAAAATGACACCCACACACGCACACACACACAACCACACATCGACCTTATCAACCTCTTCATTCTCTGACACGCACTTGACACAAACAAACAAACACACTCACACAAAAAAAGACACACACCTCGTCTGAACACCACATATGCGACAGCACACAAAGTGCACACACACACACACGCACACACGCACAAACACATGCACACCAACATACAAAACAACAAACACGGAGAACACCCAGAAGGACGTGCAGACAAACAAAAGCATGTTAAACAGAAGTAATCCCCATTCAAAATGAGACTCTCCAGCGCTGGGTGTTGTAAAGAGGCTCACATATGACAAGGGCGAAGCCTCCACCATGAGGGGGGGGCAGGACAATGGAGCTGTGCACGGCTCGCCCTGATGGGACTGTAACATGAGCGCCGGGAAACAGGGACGCACCACTCACAACACCAAGCACACGACAGAACTCAACCTCTGCTCGCTCACCCTCTCTGTCTGTCTGTCTGTCTGTCTGTCTGTCTGTCTGTCTGTCTGTCTGTCTGTCTGTCTGTCTGTCTGTCTGTCTGTCTGTCTGTCTGTCTGTCTGTCTGTCTGTCTGTCTGTGTCTCCCTCTCTCTCCCGCTCTCTCTCTCGGCGTCATACACTCAGACATACAAACATAGACGAACACACACACACACACGCACGCACACACCACACCAACTGCCGCACACCATTCACGTAACTCTTTATTTTTCCAGATAGAGTGACGGTACAGTAGTCTCCAATTCCATTTTCTAAATCTTCCCTCCCTCTGTCTCCCTCCACCCCAACTCTTTCTCTCTGTCTTCCGTCATCTCACTTTCTCCCTCGGTCTCTCCCACGCTTGTCTCCCTCCACTCTCTCTCTCTGCCTCTCCCACCCTCTCTCCCTCCCTCCTCTTCCCTCCCTCTTCTCTCCCTCTCTCTCTCTCCTAGAGTCTCCCTCCCTCCCTTCCATGCCCACTCTCTCCTACCATCTCCCCCTCCCTCTCTCGGGTCCGTAGCTTAACACCAACCTCTAGGTCAGCAGTGTCTTAGGTTGATTTTTTTTCTTTTTACTTACCGCACACTTCTCTAGATCTCGTCCTAGTTTGCCTTGTATAACTGGTTTTCAATGTCTCTCTTTGTTCCATTTTCTCTCTTTCTACCTCTCTCTCTCCCTCCCTCTCTTTCTCGCCCCCCACTCCCTCTCTCCCCCTCTCTCTCTCTCTCTCTCCCTCTCCCTCTCTCTCTCTCCCTCTCTCTCTATGTTCTTGTGGAGTTGCTGACGGAATCCACAGTACAGTAGCCTCCCATTAATCATTAAATGTTACAGTTGAGTACACACTGGGCTTTTTGACACACACACAACACACACATGCATGCTCATGTGTTCATGAACACACACACACACACACACACACACACACACACACACACACACACACACACACACACACACACAAACACACACACGCACACACACACACACACACATTAATTTGGACTCACACAAAACTAAACACAGCACACACACGCACACACGGTTGCCCACACACACACAAGAACACAGCCAAACAGTTATTTACAATGTTACAGATACAATGGTACACAAATACACACAGTCAAAGAGAAACCTAGACACACACTCCAAACAAACAGACACACACACAGACTCAGATGCCCTGCAGCAGACATACAAAGAGATGAGGGCTGGGTATGAGGGGGTATAAGGGGGGGGGGGACTTTCAAAAACACTGACAGAAGATAGAACGATGACAGCACGGAACCAGAGAGACAGCCGCGTTACAAAATGACGGTAAAAGACCGTGCGAGCGCATCAACTAATTTAAATGTAGACTTGATATGTCTTCCTCAATGACAATAAAAACGAAGAGCCCTGTCTGAGACGTCAGGCAGTGCTCTCCGCTGTTGTGCTGAGACGTGGTGAAAAACGTGCTGGTAGCGGCTCGCGGCCCGGGCTCGCTGCGTGGCGTCACGTCCCGCACTACGATTCATCAAAGAGAGGCGGTGATGCATCGACCGCTAACTTTAGGTTTTTTTCATCACTTTGTAATTAATAAGCTGAACCTTTACGGCTGTGGGAACACAGCATTGCGGTACGCCTTATTAGTTTTGTAGGGAGGCCGTTTAGAGAGAACAACAACGCGCTGGCGTCCGGCGCTGTGTGTAATGAGAGCGGATTACGTCCGCTGCGTTGAGGACTTATTTGGTCCATCGTGCCCCAGAGGCTTCTGGGAAATAATGAAAAAGCTTCCACCTCTCAGTGGCTGTTATACTGTTTTCGCAATACAGCCGCATACCCAGGGCGGAACTGCCAACACTACAGGTCACCGCGGTTACCATGGGATGCTCTGTCGTCAAGGGAATCGAAGCCAAGTCAACTTTATTAGTGTAGCCCTTCATTGCAAGTTCATGGGGCTCTCGAAGGGCTTTACGGGCACCACATTGGATTACAACCCTTGACCCTGAGGGCAAA
>NC_044058.1:8883061-9003061 GCF_902167405.1 Gadus morhua
GGTGTCCTTACTGCTTATGACAAGCAGGCTGCCGCATGGCCTGCATGATGACGTCATCCGTGTATGAATAGGGGGATCTGAGTCGATAACTGTAAAGAGATTTGAGTGGCCACAGGTCTGAAGAGCCCTATATGAATGCAGTCCATTTATAATCACTGGCCTCCAAGTTTATTTGTTTGCAACATTTTTGTTCTTGTCATTGTACGCATACGGAATATGATATTTACCACATTGAAAACATTATGTGGACTGCCAAACAAAACCCTTGGATCTGATCTATAAATCTGAATCGAGCATTCAGGCAGTGTGAACAAAGCCTCAGTAAAGTCCACATTAGCGGGGTCAGTCTTCATCAGGGGCTGTATTCAGGTGTACTTCAGGTGTACAAGAAGGTTTTCCATGGCAATCAGACCTTTGATTAGCCTAAGTAATCAGTAGCACCCGACATAATTCAACATTTTTAATATGTATATATATTATTTTTAATGGGATGGGGAATTGCTCCTTTTTTGTCAAATGAACCCCAACCTTGGCACCACCAAGACCAATAGCCTGGAAAGACTTTGCACAAGCTCCGGTGGCACTTCAAGTTTAGTTTTTTTTGCTTCCCTTCAAAAGAACCGAACAGAACAAAGAAACGTCCCTCTGAAATGAAAAGCACCATTATCAAGATGAGGGAATCAGTATTGAGGTGCTCCTAACTCTTTGATTTCATTTTCAGTTCACCACGCACACACACACACACACACACACACACACACACACATACACACACACACACACACACATTGACACACTCACACACGCACATGTACACCCACACACACACAAACACACACACACACACACACACACACACACACACACACACACAGGTCCTCCTAACTTTGGATTTCGCTGCTGCTGGCTTCCAACATGTTCAGCTCAGCGGTGAAAAAAATAAAACACGAATAAATAAAAAGTGCCTGATCCAAAGGATTCTTCGGAATCACCAACTCCCGTGACGACCTTGAGCTGTAGCTGGAGGACAAACCGCTTGGCACCCTCTTGTTGTCCTTCATCAGACACTACGCTACGTTATTAGCTGCTTGGTTAGCGTTGGTAGGCACAGAAGACAGATACACTATCTGCCCATGCATCTTTATTAAAAGTTAATCCACGTAATGGTTAACCAGTGCGTTTAAGTATTTAATCATTGTCACACGAACACACACAGGCAGGGCCCCCCCACATTTCTCCTCCAGCATCAACGTTGGCCCGGATTTATGTTGACAGAATAATTGTGGCCAATCGCTTTCTCTTCTCCTTGTTTGGCAATTTACATAAAGAGGAACGTCGGTTGAGTTTCATTTGAGGTCATTGGGAAGTGAGGTGACTAATGTGCTATGAAATAAGCCATGTTTATATTTGGCTGTGTGTAAACAGACACTTACGCACGTCAATGACGTGGGCGTCTCATTGCTGTTAAGTGTTAAAATGTCAACCTTTAATTCCACATAGACACACGCAGCACAACGCAGACATTTGAGGGACCGCCTGGGACAGAATTCATACTTGGTCTTACACACACTATAATAATCTTGCATATACACCATTGTACTCATGCACACACTTTTATACTCCTTGCATAAACAACTATAATCTTTCACATACACTACTATTCTCTCTCACATACAGTACTATACTCTCTTACATACACTACTATTCTCTCTCTCACACACTACTATATTCTCTTGCATAAACAACTATACTCTCTCACACACTACCATATTCTCTTGCAGGCGCGTGCCGTCCATATGGGCAGGTGGGGCAGCGAACTCCCTGCATGCTCCCAAAAAAATAGTTCCTCCGTAAATCATTGTTCCAAGTTTATTTTTTAATAATGTGATTGTCAACTATCTATAGTTTCTGTAGGCTTTCCAACTATTTTTGGTCTGTTGACATCAAAATTTGGATGATGGTGGGCGGTGATTCTAGTTGAGTTTAACGTGTCATGCGATGTTGGGGCAGGGCAGCGCAGCGACCGCGTTCCTCCGTATGTTTATCGCATAACCCTGCAGGCTTCAATATTTATTGCAATCTGCGCTATAAGACGCCTATGTGGTCGTAAAGTAGTCTGCCGCATGGTCATATTCTAGGACTGTTTTTTATTATTATTATATTATTATTATTATTATTAATTAAATTTATTTATTAAATTTAAATAATTTTAAAGTATTTATCTATCTATCTATTATTATTATTATTATTAATTATTCTGCGCGTATCTTTCATCGTTTCTATATCAGATGCAGATATGGCGAGTGGCGTTGCACCTGTGATTAACAGTGTTGAATCTCTGTTAAAAAATAACATTTGAGAGGTTAAAATTGGAAGAGAAGTTAGAAATCAAACAACATACAACACATACACTACTACACAATCTCATACATACGTGTAAAAGGAGTAAGTGTGTGTATGAGTATACTGGTGTACATGCGAGATTATAATAGTGTGTGCAAGATCAAGTTATGAATTTTGTCCCAGGTGGCCCCTCATACAGACATGCATATCCTTACACACAGAAACACACACACATACACACACACATACCCCCATACACACACACACATACCCCCATACACACACATACCCCCATACACACACATACCCCCATACACACACACGTACCCCCCCACACACACACACACATACCCCCACACACACACACATACCCCCATACACACACACATACCCCCACACACACACACACACACACACATACCCCCATACACACACACATACCCCCATACACACACACATACCCCCATACACACACACATACCCCCATACACACACACATACCCCCATACACACACACATACCCCCATAAACACACACACACACCCACACACACACACACACACACACACATGCATAGACACTACGTTGTAACTGGGTTCGCTCGCTTAATATCAGTCCAATAATAGTTTGGCCGTAAATGGGGCATTTTTATTAATATGTTGCGTTCAGATTATAACACCATAGCCCATGAGTAGAGCTGATAATTCCAAGCCATTTTGTTTCTACTGACTGAAGCCCGGGGCTTAACCAGCCCTGCACGCTGTGGTGTTACAGCAGAACACCGCACCTGAGTGGAGCCCTGCGGTGGGGCGGCGCAGCGAGCGAAAAGCAAATATGCTACCACTGGTTTGGCCGTTTTCACAGTTGCCAAGGACAACAGCACGGTTGCTATCTGCGAGTGTGTTCAGCTAGGGTTCCAAGAGGATGTAATACGTCTGCTAGTTTTAACCAGGGAAGGAAGGTGTACCAAATAACAACTAGTAATGTGTGTTCGTTTTTTGAAGTCGCCAAGGTAGGCAAAAGAAGTCTGTATTGGTGATTATCAATGTACACGTATTGAAAATCTGTTTTCTATAAAGTCTGTTTACTAAGTTTAACTTTTATTATATGTGAGTGTTATTTCAGTTAAACCTGTATTATATACAGACTGTTAAGTCAGTTAAACCTGCATTATATACAGAGTGTTAACTCAATTAAACCTGTATTATATACAGTTGATTATTTGAACACTCCACCTCAGTAGTGCAATGCTGAATATTTCCCTTTCAGGATGTCCGGACATTGCTTGCTGGCAGTCATGATTGTGAAACTTTTCAGATGAGGGGGGAACTCCAGCTACCAGCAGCTACTACCCATTTTAGTCTCGACACATGCAACAACATATTTTATTTGGACTATTAAATGATATATCCTGCTTCAAAAAAGGAAAATAATGATAGTAATCATTCAATTGCACCCCTAGCTTCGTAGGTTGGATCGGTCACCTGCAGCGTTAACTTTATCTTGTGTTCATTGATTACTGATGTCAGTTGGTCGCAATCGACAGGTTATTAACTTATCGGATATTTTATCGGTACCGGCCGTGGATGCAGGTAATCCTCAGTTATTGGTATTAGCTGAAAAACGTCCAGATACTACAGATACTGGTCAAAAACACACACACACACACACACACACACACACACACACACACACACACACACGCACACGCACACGCACACACACGCACACACACACACACACACACACACACACACACACAAATACACACACGCACACACACACACACAAACACACACACACACACACACACACACACACACACACACACACACACACACACACACACACACACATACACAACCACACAACCACACAGACAGACACACAGAAACAGACAAAGACCCAGAAACAAAGAGACACACACACAAAGCAGAATGGAACATTGAGGCAAGGAAACGTTCAGAATTAATAACTGAGCTGGAGAAGACTAACACACTACCACACACACACACACACACACACACACACACACACACACACACACACGTCACACACAAACACACACTCACACACACACACACACACACACACACACACACACACACAGACACCACCTTGCTGCTATATAAGGAGAATTCCCTGTGCCCCACAGACACACTGAGTCCTCCCGCCTACACTCAGAGGCCCCCTCCCGACGAGTGCTCCTCCACTCCACTGCGGGGCCCGTCTGCCCCCCCTACCGGGGTCTACACGCTGCCCCACGGCTCGCACAGCAGCTCATCAGGAGCCCCAGCCCCAGGGGTCACTGATCCACAAGGACCCCCCCCCTCCATCACCCCAGCGCCCCCCCACCGGCCACCACCTGATCCCTGGCTCATCCACTGCCGCGACCGGCTCGAGCCGGTCGGAGGAGCCTCTCTCTCTCGCCCTCTCTCCCTCAGGTGCCCTCTCATCCTCTTCGGAACTAACCCTGCCTCACCACCCCCCCACACCCCCCCCCACCCCCCACCACCCCCACCACCCCCACCCGGCCCTTAGCGACCACCTTAGCGACCAACTCAGCGACATGCCTCCGGTTGTTTCTGGTGATAGAAAGAGCAGTCAGATGGATAGAGATTATGCAGCAAGACTAGCCGCAGATGGGCTGGCAGATAGACAGGCGGAGAGATGGGCAGATAGACAGGCGGAGAGATGGGCAGATAGACAGGCGGACAGGCAGAAAGCCAGACCGGCAGACAGGAGACACTTTAAAACAAATCTCTGCGACTTCATTACTGCCACTCACCTCTACCACTAGTTTAAGCACCATCTCCTTTGCACTTACTGTTGTCTGTGTTTGTAGACTGTGTTCAAAATAAAATATGTGAGAGTGTTTTGATGCACGGTAATGGTACTTAAGAGTCTTTACTCTGGATAATTGAAATAAACTTCACATGGAGAATGTCTGAGACTGAGTCTGCTGGTGCCCATAGTTGATTGGTAGTCACAACCACAGTCTGTACATGACCATTTACATAAACATGAACTCGGAAAGAACACCTCCATCCATATCTCCTGTCATTATTAATATTCACATCACAGTTTAGCACCATATTTCACATTCTTCTCCAGTAAACCTCAAAATATTTAATTTCACAATCGTCAGAAGTAAGTGATTGACTCCCGGACGTATTTCACCGTGTCATTCAAGAGTTTTGGGTTGCGTCGGTTGTGTAGCCGGTTGAACGTGAGAGGGATTTGTATTGCCTACAAACCACAAAAATCCGTGCGGTTAGGTTAGGATGTGAATGATAATTAGATGTGGACAGCTAAGTCCTCCACTAGTTCTTGCTGTCATGCCTGTAGACAGCCATGAGTTCACCGACGGCCGGACCTCTGCCATCTTTACAGGGCTAAAAATACAATTGGAAACGAAATAAAACCGCATAAAATAATCTTTGGTTGAGAACCTCCCAAAAATGGGGGAATGCTTGATCTAGTTGAGACTCGTTGTTTTGGGTCCGCCGTGGGTGACATCTGGTAGGAGTCGAGCCCCTACCCATCCCCAAAACTGATCCCTGCAACCCCTGGACCTCACTACTATTCAAACCCTGGTTCCTGCATATCGCTGCTGGGATCAGTGTCTTCCCAAGAGGGTAACCGTGGTCAGGTAGAAGGCCCAGGCAGGTGTATCCATAGGAACCTTGTTCCTTCAGCTTTCTTTTCAATGAACTCATCATTTTTTTTACGGTTACAAATATAGATAGCATTTCAGAAGAGCAATATACGTTTTGTAATTACAAAGTTTTTTTTATTTTTTCCAGTTTCTATAATTCTTAATTTTGATTAGTATTTAACTAATTTTTATTTAATTAGTGTCATAGTTTTAATATGGAAAATTTTTATCTCAACATAACAGAGTTACATTTAGCTGGTTTTCTCTGCCAAGCCGCCGAGTCAAAGGTGTCTGTTTCCAAACTGAACACTTATAATAAGCAAGCAGCCAATGTTTCAGTCGATCAACTAATCGGCAAATCTACTAATTGCCTCATCACCACTTTAAATAAAAGTTAGTTTCATAACCGCAATTCTCTTTGATATGTTCTGTGCTGTGCAAGAATAATTCAATAATGATCCTTCACCGAGTTAAGGACGGCATTGAACTTGAGATTAAAAAATGTGTTAGTGTGGTGAATGATTTGAGCTAGTGGTCATCAGAGCCTTGTTCATGACCAATAATAATGACCTGAAATAAATCGGACTGTCTATATTCACTTTCAAAGTCAGACACATTTCAATGGCGTAGATACACACTCCAGTTACACACGTAACACACAAGAGGTGCAAACACACGCACACACACACACACACACACACACACACACAAACAGTCATGCATTAGAGAGACACTTGTACTACAGTCAGCCAATTAACCTGAAACAGAGCAGAACTAAACATTTGGCATTTGCACACTGGCCAGCAACCTTCCAGTAACAATTACTTACCCAAGAGGGGGGCACACACACACACACACACACACACACACACACACACACACACACACACACACACACACACACACACACACACACACACACACACACACACACACACACACAAACACAAACACACTCTGGCATGCACACAGAGCCTCATGCTTTTACTCACATGTCATTCTGTCCTTTTAGTCATTTATTCAGCTAATTCGGCCACAATATTTGGTATTATATAATTAGCCTTAATAAAAATACTGTGTAGGGCTTGTACAATGTGATGTTACTTCCCAATGACCGCCTCTATTTTGGTCCTATAGGAACATGGGAATGTTATTGATAGGAATGTTGTTTTGGTAATTGTTTACTAATAAATCATCACAATTAATTGTCATTATGAGGAGTCACAAAGTTTCTCATGGCAGGCGTGGTAAAAAAAAGAAAGATTGATAAATCCCCTGAAAGCCGACAGAAGGAAGAAGAACAGATAAGTGAAAGGGATTGAATTGAACATAAAAGTTTAAAATATAAGTAAAAGTGAAAGCACCGAAAGAAGGAGAGAAAGTTGGCGGGGAAGGAGAGGGGAAGCGGGACTGAGAGAGCGAGCATGGCATCGGGCAGAATGGAGCAGCGGCAGCCAGAATGAACCGTTCGCCACTAAACGACATCCACTTTATTTAGAGAGATAAACAGATTTGACACCTCCGCAGTCTTCCTCTTTCTCTCCCCCCCTGCAGTCCCTTCTCTTCCTCGACTTAACACCGTCTGACAACTCCTCAAAAGAAAAAAGGAAATACTCTTTTAGTCTCCCCAGTTCTTCTGCCAACTTTCACTTCCTCTTTCTGTCTCTTTCCCTCTCTTTGGCTCTCTGTGCATCTCTATGTGTCTGTCTCTTCTTTCGATCTCTTTCTGTCTATGACCCTCTGTCTTAATCTATCTATCCCTCTATATATCTTTTTTATATATATAAATATTATCTCTTTGCCTCCCTCCCTCTCTATCACTGTCTCTTCTATCTCTCTCTCTGCCCCTTTTCTCCACCTATTTCCTCTCAGATATTCAACACATTTTCCCCTTCTGGCAAAAATAAATAAAAGACGAAGGAAGTACATTAAAAGGCCAATCTTCGATTTTCTCACGAGCTTCCCCTCGTGCCTCTTTCTTCTCCGGCCCGGGGAGCGAGATGGGATGAAGGAGTGGTATAATTGAATGAAAGGAGGAGACACACAAAATTTGGAGGAAGAGAATGTTTTTTTCCGTGAGAGAGCGACGGAGGATGAGGAGGAAAGGAGGGGAAGAAGGGGACAGTTTTACAGTTTTCCTCAATCCTTTAAACACGTTTTCTGAAACTATAGCTCAATTTCTCAAAACTCTAAACACAAGCCTGAGAAGAGTTAATCATTTTGTCAAAACTACACAAATTCTTCTCACTGCACTGATATGCACTGATAAGTGAAATGAAAAACACTAAAGTAAGAAAATGTTAAGATTGTCTTTCAGGGGATGTAATGATGAAATCATTACAAGTACAAGACTACAAAAAGGTAACAAAACAAATAAATATTTTTTTACTGTAATACATTAAAATGTTCAGCTGAACTGACTGCATAAACAGCTTTTCATAGGCCAAAATATAAATATAAATGAGGTGAAACAGATCTACATGTAAATCAGTATGTATTCCACCTCCAATCCTGATCAGGCCAAAGGACCATATCTACAACACAGTAGAGCTCACCGAGTCCTCTTTTATGCTCTGACACATGATTGAAGTGTTTTGCCAGTTGAGTTTGAACAGTTGAGAGGTGAGTTAGACTTATTGGTAATTAGTTGTTGCGTTCTGAAGGCCAGTGTTATCCAGGTGAACAAAGTGTGCTAAATGATAAGATTTGTGCTTAGAGTTTAGAAAAAATGTGAAAACAATAGACTTGTGCTTAGAGTTTAGCTAAGAAGTTTTCAGAATTGTGTGCATAGTTCAATTTTTCATGTGTATACAATCGAGAAAAACTGTAATAGTTAATGTGCCCCACGCAACACTGACAACATTTAAGAAGACTGCATCCATTATATCATCTATAAAATGCATGAATACATTTTGAGAAAGCATTTATAAGCATTGTGTATTATTTTGTGTCCAACCCAGCCTATTATTAGAAGAAAAGGTAAGGGACTGTATTTTAACTTCAGATTGGAAATTTGGCAAATCTGGGAACATTTTAAAATATTTATATTGAGACACAATTCCACCGAAAGAAAAAAAAAACGTTCCCAACTTTACACAAAGCCCACACAGCCCTGGTGCTGAGCATAGAGAACCCGGCCTACATAGTGAATCAACCTGATGTGTGCCATAACCTTGTTCTCCGAACTACACAGGAGTGGCCTGGGTTTGATCCCGGCCTTTGGCCAATCACCTCATCCATCCTGCCCCTGCTCTTTACCCTCTTGTCTCCAGCACTCCGCTGAGCTATCCATGACATGAAGGAAGAAGAAACAAACACAATAGATACACTGAGAATACATACAAATGGCTTTTTTAAGATTTTTTCATCCCGGAGCCTGTGGATAAAATTGAAAGAAACAAAGGACTAAAATTGAAAGCGAAGCCCAGTTGGGGAAGAGAAAGAGAGAGGAAAGGAGAACATAAAGTTATTCCACTGGTTGGGGAACGGGACGGGAGGACAATTTTAGAGAAGAAAGAGGCTTCAACGTATCTGAGCAATAGGAACCTGTGTTCTTCTCTCCCTCTCTGTGATAAAGGATGTTGTTTTGCTGTGATAGCCAAGCCTCTGGAGGAAAGGAAGAGGAATCTAAACAGATCTAAAATTAGGCTATGCAATCTAACACACATAGACACACACACACACACACACACACACACACACACACACACACACACCAAATCCCCATAAACATGAAAACACACTCTCATGAACAGCACAGATGAGGCCTATTCAAAGGAGGCTGGCAGAACAAAGCACCCTTTGCCTCTCCCAGCATTGTGGAATCTGCTGAGATGCTCAACCACACATTTCCTATACATGGATGTGGACACCCCCCCCCCCACACACACACACACACACACACAGACACACTTAGGATAAGAAATGAAAAATAAAACATACAAACGTATATATCAGACGAACACAATCAAACACCAACATCCACAACACACACACACACACACACACACACACACACACACACACACACACACACACACACACACACACACACACACACACACACACACACACACGTGCAAGCAGGGTGTTTATGTCGGCTGTGCTGCAAACAAATAAGGAGCAAGCACCATCTAACAAATAAAATGAATATTTAATCACAGGGGCCGTTTGAATTAGCACTGTCATTAAGTAAACAGGAACAGGGCAGAGAGTGAAATATTCATGGCCCCTGAATTCATTAGCCTTGTATGGAGGAACGGGCCCCCGCGGGCCACATTCAGATGGGGGACATACCATTGGCATCATTTAATATAAACACACGATATACTGTTACAGTGATGCGACTGGTGTAGAGTGGACGAGAGACTACTTTGGCTGCTGACACTGCTTTGGGGCAGAGAGAGAGAGAGCCAGAGCCAGAGCCAGAGCCAGAGCGAGAGAGAGAGAGAGAAAGAGAGAGAGAGAGAGAGAGAGAGAGAGAGAGCAAGCTTGAGGAAGACAAAGTAAGCAAGTGAATGAAATAAAGAAATACAGAAAATAAGGAAGAAGAATAGAGAGTATAGAGATTATTGGAGGGGAGGAAGACATGCGAGCGACGAAGAGGCAGTGACAGGCGAGCAGAATCAAAGGACAGGGGAGGATTGTGGAAAGTGCTATCTGGTAGAGGCAGGTAGCAGTGAGTGGGATACAAGGAGGGGGAGTGAGAGACAGAGATCGAGACAGAGAGCGAGAGTGAGGGAGTTTTATCATATGAGATCAAAGGTAGATATGAATTCTATGGGCAGACGGCGATGAGGAGGGCTGTGTGAGCTCGGGCAAATCCTATATGATTCATATCATGATATGAAGGTAGGGTGTGTGAGGATGTATAGTAGAGAGAGAGAGAGAGAGAGAGAGAGAGAGAGAGAGAGAGAGAGAGAGAGAGAGAGAGGCACAGGTGTGTCTGTGTGTGTGTGTGTGTGTGTGTGTGTGTGTGTGTGTGTGTGTGTGTGTGTGTGTGTGTGTGTGTGTGTGTGTGTGTGTGTGTGTGTGTGTGTGTGTGTGTGTGTGTGTGTGTTTGTGTATGGGGGGGGGAGGGTTAAGGAAAGGAACAGATGGAGAAAAGATATTGAGACACAGAAGAAACAAACCGAGCCAGAGGAATAAAAAACAGAAAGGCCTAGACATAGAGAGACAGAGAGAGAGAGAGAGAGAGAGAGAGAGAGAGAGAGAGAGAGAGAGAGAGAGAGAGAGAGAGAGAGAGAGAGAGAGAGAGATAGACGGAGAGAGAGAGACAGAGAGAGATGGAGAGAGAGAGAGGCAGAAACACATTTGTAAAAAAAAAAAAGCTCAAGATATAAAATGAGTGTCACATCAGCGAAAGAGCGAGACGAGAGAGATGGGTAAGAGAGAGCGAGAGATTATAACCAGAATGTATATGGGTGAGAGGGGAATGGTGTGAGCAAGAGATGAGAAAGTGGGAGTTGCAAGAAAGTAAATGAAAGAGCGAGAGTGCCATCAACAAAATAAAATGAAGCTGGAGATGGATGAGGAGTAAAAAAATAAAGAAATACAACGTAGCATATGAAATGATTATGTTTTTTAGTTTGTTCCAGTGAAGACAAAGACAAACGGATGAGGAAGTCGCTGGAAAGATAGGGGAGACTGAAAAGAGAACTGATAGATAATGAATGACAATGTTAACTAACAAGTCAGAAAGAGACAGAGGGAGAGAAAAAGAAAGAGAAGCAGTGAGAAGTGGGGATTGGGGTAAGATAAAGCAAAGAGAAAGCAAACTCTGGAGAACTGATAAAGATCACAAAATCAGAGAAGAGGAAGCTGTGTTGTAACTGGTGCATGCAAACCTTGTTGGTTTCTAATTGACCAAGAATAACAGGAAGTTGACACACTGTTCGTGAAATACATGTTTCTTTATGTGTGTATTTGTGTGTGCATGTAAGTTCTGCTGCAAAATGGATAGACAAGGACGATTCATAAAATTTGCAAAACCACCACATACTTTCAGACTTGAGACCTGTTGCAATGCATTAACATGGCCAGAACAAGCTCTCTCTCTCTCTCTCTCTCTCTCTCTCTCTCTCTCTCTCTCTCTCTCTCTCTCTCTCTCTCTCTCTCTCTCTCTCTCTCTCTCTCTCTCTCTCTCTCTCTCTCTCTCTCTCTCTCTCTCTCTCTCTCCCCCTTCCCATACAGGGAGACAGGCTGCAGGGGTGAGCCTGAGGTTAATTCATCCCAACCAAACAGGATGGTCTGGAGAGCCCGCAGCCAGAATTAAAAAGGACACCAACTCCAGACACGCCCAGCCAGCCAGCCTGCCAACCAGCACCAGCCAGGCCCGTCCCACCGGGCCTCAGCATGCTGATCACGGAGACCAAGTGGTTCTCTGAGGACAGAGGAGGAGGAACAGGAAGAGAGGGAGGGAGGGAGGGAGGGAGGGAGGGAGGGAGGGAGGGAGGTGGAGAGCAAGTAGTGGTGGGAGGGAGTAAGGGGTTATGGAGGGAGCGAGAGAAAGAATGGATGGAGCGAGAGAAAAAAGTTAGAGAGGGAGGGAGGGCGTGAGTGAGTGAGCAAGGAGGGAGGGAGGGAGGGAGAGCGAGAGTGAGCGAGGACAGAGTGATGTGAAGGAGAGGCCAAAACAGGACCCCTTTAAACAAACATCAACAGATTACTTTAGAAAGTGGAGGGGATTACCGGGGCTGGCTGGAGAAATGAGCAGACAGAGAGCTGCGAGGGAGAAGGGGGACCTCTCTGACCCTCCTCACACCTCTTCCCCGCCACACAGATAGAGAGCGATGCAGAGAGATATAGCTGTCGAGCCAGGGAGAGAGAGAGAGAGATGCACGGGGAGATGAAAGAGGATCAGCCTTGGATGGGGGGGGTAGTGATTGATTTTTACACCTGTAAGCAGCAGACTCGTACAGGGGAGACTGGAGAACAGACCGAGGGGGGGGGGGGGGGGGGGGGGGGGGCAACAAGGAGAGACGATTGGGATGAAGGACAGAGGCAATAAAGCAGAAGAGGGTGATGGAGAGAACGAGAGACAGAGACTGGGAGAGAGAGAGAGCACCTGCTGCTGTTTACCAGCCACTGACACCCCTCAGTATATTTGTTTTCACTCTCGTTTTTACCACACGTTTGAGTCTCACAAAGCCCTCTGGAGCCCTAATGGAACCTGAGAGAACACTAATGTTGCCGCTTGCGTGTGTGCATGCGTGCCTCCGCCTACTTGTGTGTGGGGCGGGCAGAGCGAGATGGAGGGATGAGGGCAGAAGTGAAGAGAGGTCAGGTGAGAGGAGAGAAGAGAGCCCTGAGGAGGTGGAGGAGTGCAAAGAAAAAGTGAACAAAGGCACCGTTTCAAAAACACTGCCGACATTCAAACGTGTAACGTGTGTGTGTGCGTGTGTGTGTGCGCGTGTGCGTGTGCGTGTGCGTGTGTGTGTGTGTGTGTGGTAATGCAGTGAAAATCAGCAGGGTGTCTCTGTGGGTGCCAAGACGTTGGTATAAGCATGTGTGTGTTCGCATGTGTGTGTGTGTTTCGAACTAATGGCGTGTGTGTTTGCATGTATTTGTGTGTGTGTGTGTGCGTGTGTGTGTGTGTGTGTGTGTGTGTGTGTGTGTGTGTGACACAAACACGCACGCACACACATGGTGGCCATGTATGTAATAAAGACACAGACAGATGGATCCAGGAAGGAAAGGGGAGACGAGGAGATATTGGATACGGAGAGACAGGGAGATGAAGGGAGGGAGAAAGGTACAGAGGGGCGAGCGAGGAGAAGCGAGCGAGGCGAAGGATGTGCGCCACGTTGCGACATCCTGTTTTCCACGGCGCAGATGAAAGAGGGTTGGGAGGGCTTAGCCAGGAGTGGGAGGAAAAAATGAAAGGACAGGAGATGAGATTGGGTCCAAAGAGAGAGGTGCGAGAGAGAGTGAGAGGAAGAGAGAGAGAGAGAGAAAGAGAAAGAGCGTGGGAGCGAGAGAGAGAGAGGCAGAGAGATTGAAAGAGAGTGTGGGAGAGAGTGACACGTGGTGTGGCGTGGGTCAGGAGGTAAAGAGCACTAGAGATGGGGTGAGAGGGAGAGGGCTCTGGAGATGACAGGAGAGGAAGGCTGTAAACAACGACAGAGACAGTTGGAGAGAGAGGGGGCTGGGGCTGAAGGGGGAAGGGGTGGGGGATTGTTAATAGAAAGCACAAGGGGTGTTTATGGCAGGGAAAAAGCCATCATTAATGCCATCTAAAAATACCATTGGTGTTAGATTGGGAGCTACCGAGAGAGAGAGAGAGAGAGAGAGAGAGAGAGAGAGAGAGAGAGAGAGAGAGAGAGAGAGAGAGAGAGAGAGAGAGAGAGAGAGAGAGAGAGAGAGAGAGAGAGAGAGAGAGAGAGAGAGAGATAGGCAATTACACCAGGCCTATTAGCATGCATAAACTCTAGCATTAAGTATTCACGGAGTCAGAGAGGGGGGCTGAGCAGAGCCTCTGGGCGTGCGCCAGGAAGCTGGCTTGACGGCCCCCCTGCAGGGCGCTTCCGGACGTCCATCAGAGCACCCGCTCATCTGAGGCGCCAGGTGAACCAGCAGCAGCACAGGTGGCGTCGCCTCCTGTGTGAGCCTCTCATTGTTGCCCCCAGTCAGGCAGCAGCTTATGGAGTACTGTTCTGGCAATCGATCGCCGAATCAGCCGATGAAACAGTCAGTCAATTAATGGACAGGATAATATACAGAGTTATTGACCAGCCCAATGAAATCGATTGATTTGACAGTCAATCAGATGGACAAACGGTCAGGTGATTATTCAACCAGACAGTCGCTTGGGCAGTCGGTCAGACCCACGGACATCCAGGTGGTAAACAGGCTGTATCCAACACACAGGCATGAATAAATAATCACAAGGAGAAAGACTGTGACATTCATCCATCAATATTTCACCAATTCATATCTCCACTTTCCGTTCCATCTGTCCAACTGTCCATCTCTCCGTCCTTCCTCCCATCCAATTAGCAGGCCAGCCAGCCAGCCAGCCAGACAGACAGCCAGCCAGCCAGCCAGCCAGCCAGCCAGACAGACAGACAGGTTGCCAAGTGATGGACAGGGAATGCATGCATGATTGGGAGACAGCACTCACACACTTGTATTGACAGGGTTATGAGACAACACACACATACACACACACACAAACACACGCACACAAGCACATACACACAAACACACACACACACACACACACACTATTCCTTTGTAAATAAACAGGGGATTCAAGAAACTAATCCAAACGGACCCACATTGCTTTAATATTCAAGGCCATCAATGAAGGCAGACATGTGACCACGCAAACAGAATGACAGACACACACACACACACACACACACACACACACACACACACACACACACACACACACACACACACACACACACACACAACACACAACACACAAACACATGAATGCAAAGTCTTAGCCAGGTGCAGCCTGTCACACGCTCGCCAAAACGGTGATATTAAGCCGAGCTGACATGTTGACACACTATCAGAGCATTTTAGATAAACATTCATGCACACACACACACACACACACACACACACACACACACACACACACACACATTTCACACCCCTCACACCCCTCACCCCCGGCACTGCAAGTGTGGAGTCTGATAAAGAATTGCACATCACAGTCACATACTGTTGTCCAGACACATACACACACACACACACACACACACACACACACACACACACACACACACACACACACACACACACACACACACACACACACACACACACACACACACACACACACACAAACAAATGCACACACAAGCACACAGGCAGACACCTTTGTAAACACACATACACACAGAGACAAATACACAATTCTCTACACGCACATACAACCCTGTCAACACACCCACACACACACACACACACACACACACACACACACACACACACACACACACACACACACACACACACACACACACACACACACACACAGCGCTATTGGTTTCCTTTCAATTAATTTCCCAAGCACTAGAACAACAACAACAACAAAAACAATCTTCCATATCGGAAATAAAAGTTGTTGAAGCCGGTGCCGGCTGTCTGGCTGTGCTCCATTCTGTTTCCACCTCACCAAACGGCCTGATACGCTGGAACTCTGACATTCAGGCGAGCCTGATGCAACAGGTCTGTCTTGCAGCCGATTCGAGGGTGTAATGGGGGAAAAGATTGACAACGTTACACTCACCTCTGCTCTGTACCAGAAAACACAATGCCGTGGACACAGTCTCCTGCTGTCAAATCCATACTCTCCCACCTGAACCAGCTGTGTTTTTTTCTCTTGTAGTTAGAACAGAAAAACAAGACGTTTCACATGACACGTAATATGTCTGTGTTCGTCTTCAGCAGTTTCCGAGGTGACCAGGACGAGTGAAAATAAACGGACACAGGCACGACGGAGACACCACCAGAGGAGGGAGAGGATGAATAAACGGCAAGGAGAGGACACGGAAACACACCACCATTAGGATGCGGTGATCCAAAAGGATAAGGAGAGAGAGAGGAGGTTTAACGGAGCCCCGAGAGGGCCGACCAAGCAGTACAGAGATTTGTGTGAGACGCACGCACACACACAGTAACATACACACATACACACACACAGTAACATACACAGGACCCAGACACCAGGCCACAGATAATACTAAATTATCCACAGTCACACCTTGGCACACACTCACAATGGGGTTTCCTGGAGCTAACAAGTACAAACATGACCTAGCCTTGTCCCTGAGAAACCTCCTAGTAGGCTAGACCTGGCGCAGGGGGAAGCGGACCTGAGCCAAGCACAGACGCCAACGCACACACACACACACACACACACACACACACACACACACACACAAGTGTGGAGGTGAGCTAACAGCGAGTAATGGATTTGAATAAGGAACAGCGGTCAACTGTTAAAGTGACATGGTATTAGAGGAGCCGTAGCAGGGCATCAGTTTAGCCGATGGGAACAATTACTCAGAACACAGAACGCGGACCGGGGTACAGAGGACCGCACACATACAAATGAGCACAGCACTGTACGCCTGCACGCACTACCCAAATACACTATACACAGGACAGATGAGAAGGCTACCTTCCCGGCGACTGAAAGAGGCAGTTTGTATCACAATACCTTTGAGTATATTGCCTTTCGATGTACTTCTTTCAAACACGTAATTATGTGTGTGCAACACCAACGCATGCACAGACAACGTATGTGTGTTTGTGCATATGTGAACAAACCCACACAAGACCACATCAGTATGCATATGAAAAGAACCACACATCAGGACACGCACACACTCACACACACACACACCGAGACAAAGTTGGGGGTGACCTAGTTTTTTCCCTCCCAATGATTGACTTCAGTTCTACGTGGCTGTGATTGATCCAGCGCTGCTCATCTACAGGTTGGACAAAGAGTGACCATTTCTCTACTCACTGAGGCATCCATTACATTCTCTCTCTCTCTCTCTCTCTCTCTCTCTCTCTCTCTCTCTCTCTCTCTCTCTCTCTCTCTCTCTCTCTCTCTCTCTCTCTCTCTCTCATCGTGCGCCTGCATTCCTGAGTGAGCAGACTCATCATTGTGCATGCGCGTTAGAGGCACCTATCTGTCTGTCTGTGTTAATTTTTGTTCTGTTATTGTGTGTGTTTCTGTGTGTGAGTCTGTGCGTGTGTTTGTATGTGAGAGATTGTGAATCAACACTAAAACACACACAAAGTGTTTTGACACTTGCAATCACACCAACATGACATACAAACACACCCACTCACACACACACACCTGATGAGTCAAAGTGCCAGAGAGAGAGTGTATTCCCATGTACGTGTGTATCAATCTGTGCTGGGCCACAGGTGAGGTGTGCACTCACAGTCTTGTTGTTGTTTTCCTGCGTATAAACATCTGTGTGTTTCATGCTCTCTGGGGTTGTCTGTACATCACGGGAGGGTTATTTGATTTTTCAGCCAGCTGGGTTTTAAACATTGTGCAATAAATGTCACGTACAAAGCATGCAGCGCAAACCAATGAGGGAGGTCTCACAGAATCATGTCATCCAATCGTAACCAAGGCAGCTCAACTAGGAAGCTTCCTGTAGAGATTCATTAACATTCAGCCGCATGTGTGTGTGCGTGTGTGTCTGTGTCTTAGTCTATGTGTGTGTGTGTGTGTGTGTGTGTGTGTGTGTGTGTGTGTGTGTGTGTGTGTGTGTGTGTGTGTGTGTGTGTGTGTGTGTGTGTGTGTGTGTGTGTGTGTGTGTGCACATGCTGGGTAATATTGTAAATCATCCCGCTGTGATATGTTGGAGGTAGACAGATTAGGCATCAAGTATCCATATCTCGTCTGCATTGTTCGTTGGTAACCACGGGATCTGATTTACTATATATCGCATGGAACGTTTCAAATTAAAAGCACACATTGAAAATGGGGGGCGGTCTCTTCCTGAAAACATCGCTTCGCTTCCATGTTACATAGTTTCATAAGCTGTCGTATTGCAGGGGGAATCGCGTGGTGAATAAGTGGATGCTCCCTCCTTCATAGGAAAACATTTAGATGTTCATTCTGATAAACACACAACTTAATAATTAAATCACTCTGCAATCAGAGAAATGCCCTCAGAAAAAAAAAAGAGGACTCTCTGTGATGCGCGTCACAATGCTCCCTCTTGAAGACACACCGGGGGCCCCACAATCACAAACCCTATTCCAGCAATCACCATGGACATTTTGCCAAAACAATCACCAAGGTGTCAATTTGAGCACGCCCCGGCTCCTGTCAGATAAAGGCCAAGAGTGTAGCCTGTCGTAGCCTGTGTCACAGCAGCAGCATCATAGAGAGTCATAAGAAACCATCGCTGTTGTCTTCTGCTTTTCTTACCTGGGTACGATTAAACCAACAGGGCATCACATCGGCCAGAGGTGTAGAGGGAGAGGGAGAGGGAGAGGGAGAGGGAGAGGGAGAGGGAGAGGGAGAGAGAGAGGAGGGGGAAATGGAGGGAGGAGGACTGGAGATACAGGGAGACGTGGTTGTGTTTGCGAGAGATAAGTCTGAGGAACTAAATCACATGGTGAGCAAAGGAGGCACGCTATTAAGCCGGACAAACATGCGTATTCAAACGGCAACTTTCACGGTGAGGACGGATGTACGACATGGTGGTAAAGATAGAGCGGGGGAGCAAGAGAGATGCAATAACGGGAAAGAGATGCAATAACAAGAAAGAGAGAGAGAGACCGGGGGGGGGGAGACCGAGAGAGAGACTGAGAGAGAGACCGAGAAGGGAGCGAAAGGACAGACAAGGACAAAACCATGTGAGACGGAAAGAGAGAAAGCGAAGGGAAAGAGAGAGAGAGAGAGCTAGAGATGGATTATGCTCCGCGGAGTTGGAGCACGGGGAGATAAAAGGGAAGCGCTATTTCATTTGTCTAATTATATTTATCTATTCCACAGTCGCAAACAAACAGAAAGAGACAAATGTGGCTCGCTGAGTAAACCATCGGTGAGCCGCTATAACTAAACATTAAAGCACAAACACACAGATTGCACACTGACCGGAGGGGTGGGTCCGCGGTAACCAACGGTGTGTGTGTGTGTGTGTGTGTGTGGGGGGGGGGGGGGTTCAAAGTAAAACTAAACCAAAACTAAAAGGATGAATAATTCTGGGAGTGCGAGGAGGGAGTGGGGGCGAGAGGTGCTGCAGGGAGACGGAGCAGGAAGTAGGTTCTAAGGGCACGCGCCAGATTGACACTAAAACATTGATGAGTCACCGCAGACGAAAGTGGCGAGAGGAGGGGCGACGGGAACAGGATGTGTGCGACTGACGTCGGAGCAGAATATTGCCCCCTCCGCTCCCTCCCAGAGAGGCAGATTTAATGTTAACCTGCACACCACCCTTATCGCCACGGGCCCCAGCCCCCAGCCCCCACCCCGACGCTCTCCATCCCCCGGTCACCTGCTTCTTTCTCCCACGGTTTCTCTATACTATACTTCCGCAGCTCTCCGCCTCTTCCTCTTTTCCTCCATCCTTCCCTTCCTTCCCTCCCTCTCTATTCTTCCATCTATTTCGGGCTGTGCTGAGTCAAACATGTTATGCACGTAGACTTCCTTCTTCAAGAGAAACCGGGGCTCCACAATCAGATATCAAGCACATGTGTCACACACACACACACACACACACACACACACGTATGGACACACACACACACACACACACACACACACACACACACACACACGTATGGGCGCACAGACACACACACACACACACACACACGTGTTGTCACGGCACGGGCTGGTTCTCGTTCTTCGGACATCTGATTGTGTCCATTTGTCTCAGCGGCACGGCGCTCTCCAATTTGCCTCTCTGCCAGACAGGAGAGTTATTGATTGGCCAATGCGGCTGTCACTCCTCCAATCCCTCAAACTCTCATCCAATCAACCGACAAATCTCCATGCGCGAGGGCCGGGACTTTCCGCTATTGTTGCTGCTAAGCTCAATGCCTCCCCTCCACGACCCCCACCAACAGCACCCTGACTCTCTCTCTCTCTCTCTCTCTCTCTCTCTCTCTCTCTCTCTCTCTCTCTCTCTCTCTCTCTCTCTCTCTCTCTCTCTCTCTCTCTCTCTCTCTCTCTCTCTCTCTCTCTCTCTCCTCATTTGGTTTCTGATGGGGACTGGGGGGGGAGGGGGGCGGGACTGCTGGGTGATTTTTATATTGCGCACACAAATCAGAAGCGGCGCAGGCTTTTATGCAGCGATCAGTAACCGGGATGGAAACGCCGCCGCCGTAGTGATTACCTGTCACGGCCTCCCATAGGTTATGAGCAACGCCCGGGCATTCATCTGAGAGTTGAAACGGAGAACTAACACTCTTAAGAGCTGCTGTAAGTCAACGGGGGGGGGGGGGCGGGTGTGGGGCTGGTTCCGAGGAGGGGGGGGTGAGGGAATGGCAAGGCAGTCAGACCCTCGAGATGGAGTTTACACTCTGTGATTTAGATGGAGACGTAAAAAGTTATGGACAGGTGAAGCAAAAAAGACACGCGGAGAATGGAGCGGCTGTCTATAGGATATTTTCTGTACATCAGGTTGTTTATCAGACGCTTTTATCCAGACGGCCTTACAGGTTAGGCTTTGACAACTCAAAGGATATTCAATCAATATTGAAGTATATTGGAGTTACGTGCTGTTAAGTGCTGTACAAGCAAGTTTATAAAAATAACAAATGGACAGGCTGCAGAGTAGCTACAAACATCCACTCTATCCTATTTATATTGGTAGTAGTGAAGGGCATCCTGGTAAATGAGTAATATAAACATATATAATGGAAGTCTTTGGTTTTTCGTTCATCTCCATAGGCTTCCTCAAACTGTGTGCGCACACATTTGAGGTTTTGGGGCAAGTGAGAGTGTGTATTATAAAGTCTCATTGTTTCATTTCCCTCAGTAAAAATCCATCACGTTGGGAGCGATCAAGTATCCCGCTGACAGACGCTCTTGTCATTAGGCTGTGGTAATCCATCAGAGCAAATACAGAGATACAATACTTAAAAAAAAACACAATGCAGCCCTCTGTTCCATTTTTTCAGGCAATAGCTTTGATGGCTTGCTGTGCGCTTCCCAGAAATGTAGCTATTGTCTGAAACAAGTGAAACAATAAAGTTTATCTCCCTGCTGTAAATGTTGCAGCCACATTTAACAAGGAGATGAAAACAGCTTTTACTACCTGATATATTCAGAGTTTCAAGCACGTATGACTATTATACGAGATTTATCGGGAGGGACATGTAAGGAGTTCTTCGATTGGATTCATGACGGAATAAAAACAGAAGAGTTGACTGCACCAGTCAGGTCATGGGTTCAATCCCCTGAGCCGACCAGATAGCATTTCATGCTGGTTCAAAATAATCCTATTCAAGACTGTTAATGCCAATTAACATGTCAATGTAGCACTGTGAAGCTTTGTTGAAGACAAAATTAACCTGAAATAAAAAATAAAACATGACAAAGTGATCAAATAAAATGCTTATATTTGAGGGGCTTATTATCTTGTCAGGCTTTCAAACGTTTCTTTGCAGATTTAATTTTTTATAAACATTAAATAGATATTATTCGACTTTACATCTGGTTAATATTCATCTCTCCCAGTTGCGTTTCAAGGCCCTTCTTTACGCTCAAATATATGCACGTCAGTTTTCTACCTTATACGTGAAAGTATAAAATTGACGTATTGCGGATATCTGCCGGCGAAAAGCAGTTATGCACTAAAGTGTTCTCGGAGGGGAATCGGGAGCGTTGTGTGTCCTTTTGACATTCACTCCAGCAGCTGTCATTAAACACAAGGGTGTCTGTGTCGCCGTCAGGTGACAAGCTTTGACATGGGCAGGCATAAGGCACAGTAAACAGGTCTGTGAGGCTCCCCACACAAGACCCTGTTGAGGGGGGGAGAGTTTGTTTATCCGTGTCTGCCTCACCAGAATCTGCTGAGGCGAGTCTCACCGTCACAATTTCTCTTTTGCTGAAGGTAGATATTAATCATGTTCCTATCTCCGCCCCCGAATGCATGCATACACACGCACACGCATGCACAAGCACATGCACACACACACATGCACACACACACACACACACACACACACACACACACACATACACACACACACACACACACACACACACACACACACACACACACACACACACACACACACACACTCATTGATACATGAAAACCTGCCAAATGCACAGAAGCCATCCATTAAAAGCAATTATAAAACATCCATTTGCCATGAAAAACAAGATGAATTCACACGTCTCAAAGTGAAAAATCATCTATAAAGCATTTCACTTAAACCCAAAACTGAAAGATGGGTTGTGAAACTATAATTTAGTCTCATTGCAGGTTCTGAGCGGCAGGATGACGCTGACAGGTCTTTTTTGGGGGCGCACAAACACATACACACATACACACACACAGCCACACACAAACACCAAACCCTCCACCACAGCTGTTGGTTTATGGTCTGTGACGCCTGAGTGGCACTCAGTGAACCCGGCGTTAGGCTTGGAGAGCGCCACACCAGAGAGAGAAATCCACCGGGGGAAGAGAGCATTCAGGGGGGCTTAGATCGTTCCTTTGGGGTACGGGGGGTCAGAGAGGATGGTCTTTAGAGGGGCATGGACGGAAGGAAGGAGGGAAGCAAGAAAAGTTGAGTAATTTACTTGATTCGGCAGCTTCATTCGCATCATTTAACAGCTCTCCTCCGACGTACCCGGAGAATCAGATCCTCTGAGGAAGTCTTTCTGAGGAGGCGTTATTAGTCGCGAGGTACACCAACATCAAGCTTTATTTCTTTAAACATTCAGGGCGTTGTTAGTTCTTGCGATGCCATTGGTAATATAAGAGAATGGTGAAGGTAAGTGAAGAACATCCATTTAAGTAGGCCTAAGTGTAATATTAACAGGGATTTATAATTCAGGGTCAGTGCTAAAAGCACTTGGTTCCAAGCGTTATCATTTTATAAGTTATTACGTGGCTCATTTAATGAATCACACTAGATTAAAAGTCTCCTTGTTCGAACTCAATCTATTAATGTGGTCCCCCATCCGGTGGCTCTTGGCCCCCTACGCCTTCCCGCTGAAGGAGGATAAATCTGTAGGAGCCTGCGGATGTTTCAACCCCGCTCCAAACATTGCCTGAGATTACAAAAGTGGTAAATTACATGGAATGTACAAATAAAAATGAATAATGGATGAATGAAGAAGAAAAGACGGAAATAGATGAATAGATAAGTAAATGCATCAATGAATAAATAAATAGAAACAAAACCCGTTAAAAGTTTTTTGGAAGGCTTCGTCACTGTGTATGGTACGCTCTTTAATGTTTAACCAAATGATTAATGCCGCGACACACTTCTGATAATACCTTTTCCAAACGCAGAATGACGCTGAAAAACAAGGACACGAATGAGCTGGCTTGACGTAAACAGAATAATTGACTTTGAGGCCTCAACTCAAGAGCGCGGCTTGTTTCGGACGGACCTCATCGCCCTGTCGGTGGGAATGGCTGCCAGAGGCGAACCTGGTGATCAATATGAGCAAGGTGTCAGCCCAGGAGATCAATCACATCCATCTGACGGCTAACAGCACTGAGCAAATCCAATGTACCTGTCGGCGATGAAAGAGTGAATCACTAAACCCTATGGAAATGTATTTATTACGTCACCAAGTGGCAGTCTTCCCCCCAATCTGATTTAGTATTTACAAACACCTTTGTTGTTATTCCTCCATTTCTTTGAGGGGGTTTGCTGTTTATCGTACCCAACCATTACGGGCAAAAAGATTAACAATGTTTGCAAGGTTATTATAATCTGCAAAAACCAAACGAACCCATCCTCCGTGCTGCCCGCTGAGGTAGCCCCCGGGGCGAGCGATCATTTGAATTCACATGAAGGGAGCGGGAGAGAGAGGAGGAAAAAAACAAGAAATATCATTTAAAGCTACAATGCCTTCTGCACACGCTGACAGCAAACGCCCCGGGCCCTTTCAATTCCAACCCTATAATCAGAAGCAGGTTCTACCCCGTTCCTCGCTGAGAGACGGCCGGTGCAGCCTCAGCCGGCTCTCTGATGAAACAACAGGGTTTCTAATTTGCCCCCCCCACTCCACCGCCCCACTCTTTAATGTACCAGCGGGTTGCTGGACGAGCTGAGAAGACATATATGAGAGGGAAGGAGACTGGGAGAGAGAGAGAGAGAGAGAGAGAGAGAGAGAGAGAGAGAGAGAGAGAGAGAGAGAGAGAGAGAGAGAGAGAGAGAGAGAGGCGAGCGAGCGAGCGAGCGAGAGAGAGAGAGAGAGAGGTGAGCTAGCGAGCTAGAGAGAGAGAGAGAGAGAGAGAGAGAGGTGAGCGAGCGAGAGCGACAGAGAGGCCCCTGAGCGGTGCCAGCTCCGAGCGGCCCAGTTCGCCCACGGTGGTTTGATGATGTCGTGGGCGCCGCCAGATAACATGTCTGGGGCCGCAGCGATTGGAAGACAGCCGTGCCACTTAACGCCTTAACGACCACTTTTATCATTACCCAGCCAGCCCTGTCCTCCACTCCTGCCCCCTGCAGGGTGCCTGCATTAAGGAGGAAGAACAGCCACCAGGGAGCACCACAGAGAGGTGGAATGTATGTGTGTGTCTTTTTTAGTTAGTCTGTGTGTGCGTGTGTGTGTGTGTGTGTGTGTGTGTGTGTGTGTGTGTGTGTGTGTGTGTGTGTGTGTGTGTGTGTGTGTGTGTGTGTGTGTGTGTGTGTGTCTGTGTCTGTGTCTGTCTGTCTGTCTGTCTGTCTGTGTGTGTGTCTTTGAGCGGCTGTCTGTCTGTCTGTCTGTCTGTCTGTCTGTCTGTCTGTCTGTCTGTGTGTCTTTGAGCGTCTGTCTGTCTGTCTGTCTGTCTGTCTGTCTGTCTGTCTGTCTGTCTGTCTGTCTGTCTGTCTGTCTGTCTGTCTGTCCGTCCGTGTGTGTGTGTGCATTCTCTTCCTCTCTTCACTGAGCTGGGTCCATGGTCTCAGCTGGAGACCCAGGTTGTCTTGGAGGACTCTGATTGGCTCAGCGGGAAAAAGACTGATTTTGGCAAGATGGGGCGGAAATGAGCTAAATTTGACCTGGCGTGTGACAAACACATGCCCTTTCATAGACAACCCTGCACAAACCTGCACACACACACCCACGCACACACACACACACAATGAATCAAGAGCAGTACCTGGAACTGAAGCAGTGATTTCATGTTTTGTAATCAGTGAGGTGTAACATTGTAACCATAGCATCGAAGGAGTCTTCATAATCAAGGATGTGTGTGTAGATGTATGTTTGTGTGTGTTAATTTTGCATCTGGTTGTGTGTTTGTCCGACATTTTTAAATGCACTTAACATTCACTACTATTCTGAATGAAAATGCATAAATAAATGAATTCACTTTTAATCTGCATATTTCAACAATAAATGGCGAATCCCACACTATTGAAGTGCTCTAAATCTAAATCAGCGTGTCTCATGGTTAGGGTCGGCTGAGACCACAACGCCCGTAGACTTCCTTTGAGCAAGTTCACAGCCGCCATGCCTGCTCCTTAAAGCCACCGCATCCAGCGCACCCACACTGGAGATTCAAGCAGCCTGCACAAGTAGTGAATCAGTAAACAGCAACCCAAGCTAGATCCAGGATGACACCATGAGGAACCACGGCCTCAGGGTCCGGCCGCAGCCCGTTCTCCAGGGCCCCCTCCTAGGAACAAACCGTATCTCATCACAGGCCTTTTCAAACCCGACCACTCAGCTCTTCTGTGGTCCGCCAGCCGGCCGGCCAATCCTCCTGACTCCAGCGGGTTCTCTGCTCCCCTGCCCTCTGTTGTCTCTGTCTTGTTGTGTTTTGACCTCCTGCTTCTTTTGGTGGTTCTATTGCAGTGTTTTTTAATTTGCTTCAATTTGTTGACTTGCGGTTCTGACATATGGGGCTGACTTATCGTCAGCTGATACAGAGAACAACAGCAACAGAAAGGAAAGCGTCCATGCAGTAACAATTTAACTTCTTTATGCACCTGGTTGATATTGGAAACAGATACTGGAGCAGCTGGTGAATTTGTGGATGGAGGAGGAGAGTGACGCATGCTGGGAGAGGGAAGAACATCGAGGGGAGCCAAGTGGAAACCGACACAGAGAGGGAAAAAGAAAAAAGCTATGTGAAAAAGTGAAATAGTTAGGACACCAGCCGTGGCAGAGACGGTGGAGGGGGGGGGTTCGATTCTGGGAGAGAGAGACGGAAAAGGTCACGTTGTGTGCAGCAATGAGCCGGAAGGGAGAGATTGATGGATGAAAGGACCATAAGAGAAAGACCCAAAAAAGAAAAACATAACAACAACAACAGCATAAATGCCAACCAAAAGAAAGCGGTTGCGGTAGCCACCGCCGTGGAGAAAATGGCCGACATGGTCTGGCCTGTTTCGGAAGGAGAAAGACAAGAGGAAAGAATGAGAAGAGGAAGAGGGGGGGACTCCCAGCACTGAAGGACGAGGCGATTAGATTGATCCGCTCATTAACAGGAGGGATAATTGACTACAGGAGTCTAAACTGATACACCGGCAGATGTGGAGAAGGGTGGGGGAGGGAAACGAAGGCGAAGAAGAAACAAAAAGAGGCCGGGAGAGATCTGAGAGAGAGAGAACAAGGCATCGGGAAACAAACAAGGAACCAGTGAAAAATGACGAACGGGGAAGAGTTGAAGGGAGGGGGGGGGGGGGGGGGGGGATATTAAAAAAGGAGCCCATAGAGAGCACAGAGATAAGAGGGATTAGAGAGAGAGAGAGAGAGAGAGAGAGAGAGAGAGAGAGAGAGAGAGAGAGAGAGAGAGAGAGAGAGAGAGAGAGAGAGAGAGAGAGAGAGAGAGAGAGAGGCTTGCATGGCTGGCTGTGTGTATAGATGGAAATAGATTTCTGTTCACTACGGGTGTTTGTTTCAGCCCCACTCGCTCCTCTTTGTATGTTAAGCCAGATGCATACCTGCATGAGCATGTATGCGCACACAAAAAATACCTTCCCTTCTCACCGTCATTGTGAGAGTGTAGTACCGGCATATTCATGCATGCCCAAGTGTGTGTGTGTGTGTGTGTGTTCAGGTGAGTATGCGTGTGCATGCGTGTGTGTGTGTGTGTGTGTGTGTGTGTGTGTGTGTGTGTGTGTGTGTGTGTGTGTGTGTGTGTGTGTGTGTGTGTGTGTGTGTGTGTGTGTGTGTGTGTGTGTGTGTGTATCGGTTGAACCTGTTATGCCGATCCTGGGTGGGGTCTGACTCTACCCGTTTAACCCACTTCCTAGGAAACACCCGTCCCTGCTCCCCACGCACATCAGCAAGAAACCAAACCCCACACCCAGGATCCCAGGCTCTCACGTGTGCAGGCCCATGCAGCGCTGTGCTGCTCTGCCACAGATGATTATCTCTTCTCATAGATAACTCATCAACAAACACACACGCACACACACACACACACACACACACACACAGACACAAACACACACACAGACACAGACACAGACACAGACACAGACACACACACACACAGACACAGACACACACAGACACACACACACACACACACACACACACACACACACTGGGCTGGAGGAGGTATACGGCTCCCTCTGAACTCGGCTGGCTTCGATTCTCATTACTCTACTCCACTAGGAGTGGGTTGGACTGTTTATTATGATGGGCTGCTGATTATTTAGTTATAGATGCTTTTATCCAAAAAAACATTAGACACGATGCTGTTAATAAGCAGGTGAGCGGGTTTTCAGCGGTCCACTCAAGGACGCCCACAGGGAGTAAACTCTGTGTATGAGGGGGTTCAAACCTACGCACTTTGTGCTTGGAGTCAAACATCCTCACCCACACGTCGAGCCCTCTGGCAGAGGTTGGCGTTCTGAGGCTTGTGACCACTCGAGCCGTGGGTCGGTAGACCGTCAGTACGCGTGACACACAATGAACAGAGCTGCGCATGGTTTACACTTGAAATTGTAATTCCATTCAGCATGAACACTGAATGAGGAGGATTAGCCTAACCTGGATTAAGGCGTACATTCATGAGGACACGTGACTGAACAAGGCCCGGGTACTTATCAGCACGTTTAAATATGCATATAAACCATATGACATGTCATTTGTATTACATTAAAACACTTAAAGTATGCATGACCTTCCCCTGTATAAAAGAGCCATTGTAAAGCGTTGTTAGGCTAGCTGGCGGGCCGTACTGCTTGTGATGACAACCCTAATCCAACAACTAGGTGACCAGACACACTACTCCTGCTGTTGGTTCAGCAGATGCACTCCAACGGAGGCAGGGTGCTTTTGTGCCTGTACTTGTATGTACTTGATTTGTATTTGTGCAATTATCTTTGTACTTTATTTCTGTTTTCCTGTATTGCGCGAGTGTCCCTGGGGACCAGCTCTTCAAGAGGCTAGGCAAACGCTCACATTTAAGAGAGCAAAGCAAGGAACGCGCTTCTGGCTGGGAAACAAAGGCAATGCTTTGATTCAGGAATAGACTTACGAGGTATTAGAGAAAAACATACGTTTCACCACTAAACCCCAATCAAGGCTTTGATCACCAGTAAGGGCAAAAAGAAGGCAGGAACTGAAGGAAGAAGAGCGAAGGAATGGTAGCATTAATAAAGAAAGAAATAAGGATACTAACGGGTTAGATGTGCCTCGAAAGAGAAAGATGCAGAGATACAGAGAAAAAGAGAGAGAGAAAGAAAGAAAAAATATAAGAAAACAATTGAAAGATTGAGAGAGCGAGAGAGAGAGCGAGAGTGATAGAGAGAGAAACAGCCAGAGAGAAAGTACACACTTGCTTTGTTAGCCATGTTTTCCCTAGATGACTCAATGAGCGTACCAGTAAGGCAGTATTCCTTGCGCTGCATTGCATCATCGGTTAAGGCGAGGACAAGAAAGGAATGAAGGAGTAGTGCAGCGGACCAGAGGTGAGCAACGGCAAGGAAACTCGAGCACTCTGGCGCCATGTTTCCATATTCTGCTCTGCTTGTTTTGTTGTGTTTTGTTTCACACACCCTGCTGCCTTCGCGCCGACATCTTACGACCGTGCTGGCGTTCTCTTTGGAGGACTCATCTCCCAAAAATAAATAAGCGTGTTACTCTTTGAAGAACTGTGTAGTTCAGAAAACACGTACTCTGCTCCTGCTTGGGCTAAATAAACAGCTTTTGACCCCTGAGGAGGGCCAGTCTCAACATTGAATCAAATGTTACTGTTTTATCTTTTATCCGAGGGCTTTACCTAAAACCACTTACGCTGAGTTAGATACTTGGCATTAGAGAGCAGGTAGCAGTGAAGCCCCAAGCTCAAGGCTGTGGTTGTTGAGCCTCACTACGGTGCGTCCCTACTGGAAACACTACAGCCTATTTAAAAAACAATGTGCTGCTATTAACATTCACCCCGCAAAAATCCTTTGTTAAGAAGAAAACAAATCATGAGAAACTAGACTCAATTACAAAGCTTCAGTCTCTTCAATAGTTTTGTTTCCTTTATGTTCTAGTGGTTTCTCTGCTTGTTTTGTATTTGTTTCAGTGCTGCGGGGCGCTTTAATGGGTCTTACTCAAACTGGCAGTCTGAAACTTAGAGAGGGAGGCTGGCAACCGGCCGACATTCAGCTTAGGAGACTGGCAAACAGCAGCCACACACACAAACACACATAAACACAAACACACATACACTCACATACACACACACCACGAAACACATCTTCACTACGCACACATATACCAACACACGCACAAAACAAACAAACACACCACACACATACACCAACAAACACACACGTGCTCGCACATGTAATCACACACTTGGCGTGCACATGCAGACCTGCAGTGCTATACCTACATGGTTGACAGGAAGAGGAAATGACTTTTTCTCGTCTGGAGGGCCACAAACAAGAGACGCAGCAGGGCCATTTCAGATAGGGGCCCCTCTTAAAGAGCCCCACTGTCTATGAATATGGAGATGAGAATTTAGCCAAGTGAGCGTGAGAGGGTCAGAGATTAAAGAATGAGTAAAAAGAGGGTAAAGGAGGAGAAGAGAATTTCTGGCCCCTGGGATGACACACCTGCCTAGCCTTAAGCCTCAGCCTGGATTTATTCTGTTTGGGATGTGTTTCTTTTGCGTCAGTTCGGGTCAGTTTGTGTGTGTGTGTGTGTGTGTGTGTGTGTGTGTGTGTGTGTGTGTGTGTGTGTGTGTGTGTGTGTGTGTGTGTGTGTGTGTGTGTGTGTTTGTTTGTGTGTGTGTGTTTGTTCATTAATAAATACAACACAACATATATACGAATGTGCAGTGCACACAATTTAATCACATCAGCTGCATGGGTACGCATTAAATCAAACAGCAACTTATTTTGGAAGAGTTTGTCAATACTGTCTCGCCCCAAACCAGAAAAATAACAACAGAGTAAAAGGAACAATTCGGGCTAAAACACTTTGACATCATTAAATCGTGCCTGTAGGGGATGTACAATGGATCCCAGGTCATATTGAACTCTGGTGTGCAGTATTTTAGTGTTTCTTTTACCTTCACTTTCGATTTCGGTAGCAACCTGATGTTTTGAGTTGACATCGCTACAGCAGGCACAGTGGGGTTCAATGAGAGAGCGCGCCTTCAACTCCCTGGTGCTTCTGCCACAAGCATCGCGTATTCCTTCCATCCCTGCAGGAGTTACAACTCAGGGGTTCTGCTTTAGTATGACTGCAAATCAACGTACCTGCAATACTCCTTCTGGTCCTTTAGAAATTTAAAACAAGAAGATATTCATCCAAAGCATCAGAAGTTAACATCACCAAATGTGCTTCGTACCTTTCTACATGTTATATAATGAATACTTCTGAGAGATGTTGAAAGCGGACTCATTCACTGCCGTGTCAATTGGGTCGATGAACGATAGCACATGGATGTGGGATGCAAGGAGACAGAAACACACACAAGGTACAAAAGTTCACCGCTGTTAATTAACTCCTTTCTGCTGCTGATGCTTTCTCTTCCACTTGTTTGAACACATCATCATCACACACACACTCACACTCACACACACACACACACACACACACACACACACACACACACGTATACATGCATACATACTATTTATATATCATCTTACACACTTCAACACTCAGACACAGACAAAGACACATACACACATATGCCACAACCCTCCCCCAACACACACACACGCACAGATCATATGTCTACTTCCTCAGCTGAGTGGACATGGATCTGTCAATTCTCCCCCCTCTCCTCCTCCACCTCCTGCTCCTCCTCCTCTCTCCACCTCCTTCTCATTCTCCTCCCCTCCACCGCCTCGCTTGCCTCCACTCGCTCCGTCCATCAACCCTCGTGCTCCTCCACATCCACCTCCCCCCAGCCAACAAACAACCAGCCGACCGCCACAGAGTCATTGTTAATTCGGTGTGCAGCGGCCTGCCGCGGCACCCCTAATGCGCTGTATGAATTATGGATCGGTGTGGATATAAAGAGGGGTGTGGGGGCCGGGGGGCCGGGGGGCCGGAGTCCCGGGGGAATGGTTGATCGGCCGGTCGGCCGTTGTTCTGGATGATTTGGGGATTCTCCTCTTCTGGGTGTCACTGAGAACATGATCGTAGAGCCGGGTAATGTGGAGAAGCTGTTTACCCTCATTGATAATGTTTTGTGGGATAGCGATTCCCATGCCACCGCATGCTCATGGATTACGCGGGTTCGAAGGGAGCCAGCGGGGGTTAATTAGGCTTCGATGCAAACAAACCTGCGCATCACTATATGAGGTATCATGTTTGTTTACGACCACAGCAGGATGATTCATAATACTACTGGATTCTCACCCCAAACAGAGATTCGGAAATAAGACAGATGCTATTTCAAGCATCAGGCTTCCCCACGTGCCCTGAGGCAATGCACTAGTTCTGTGTGTCTCTATGCGTGTGTGTGGGATGCTACAAATTCCTCATCAGCACTATCCCCTTTTATCGTCACAGTCATCTTCCTCCTCACTAGCATGATCACTGCCTTTAACCTCCCTACCACCATAATCAACAACCTCATCACTATCACCACTTCCATCAGTACCAACACCCAAACCGCTGTCACCATCACCCCCTCCATTTCTTCAGTGAGGACAGGATTTCAACACTCGCCCTCCGATGTACTTCTTATTAAGGTCATCTGAGCAGATCTGGTGATCTGATTACCTCAGGAAGTCTCACCTCCAACCCCCACATCCACCCAACCAGACCTAACCTTCGCAGGGAAGAGGCTTAGACTGTATGTCCCTGAGGTTCAACCAAAACAATCAATACTGTGACCGCACAAGCGCTTCCATTTTTATTGCCATAGATTAAATAATTTACAGAGTTCAATCCTGTAATGAGATTTGTCCCCTTTCAGCCGATTCAGGCTTCTAAAGAAATTCACTGGCAGCAAAGGAAAGACTGTTTTGGATACTTTTTCTTATGGGCATATCTCAAAACCTTTATGCTAATTTGACTGTTATCTTTTTCAAGATATAATCATCTGTAGCCTTAAAATATTGACTCATGAATATATAAAGTGTTAATTTTTTTCCATTTTAAATGGTTTTGTCAGTGTTTAAGAACAAAGCATTTAAGCTACTTTATTTTATATGTATCCTTAGTCTTGTTTGCATGTTCAAACACACTTTGTTTTGTTCACCCTTCAACAGAATAAAGAATGGAAGAGAGAATTCTCTCTCACCGTGAAATTACATTTGACTGCTCCACCTTGTTAGCTTATTTCCACAGTCCTATTATTAACCTATTTAACAATGTATGCCCACGTTTTTGAATGGATTCTGTTTATAAGTCGTTATGCATCTAACTCTAATAAAGGATTTGATTTGCTTTGTTAGTGGCGGCATCGTTTGACACCTTGCAACAGGCTAACACGAGGCTGGCTAGCAAGTTTGGTCCGGATCCCCAATCATCAATCCAACCTGAAGGATCAAAGCACATAATTCCTTCGTCATGTTTTTGTTCAATGTCAATTACAATTACTATTGCGTTACGTTTTTCTTGCATCTCATTGTTCACGTTGTTTTTAAACCTTTTAAACTTCAGCTGCATATCAAGCGGCTTCAAAAATAGAACACAGGTGGACCGCAGCCATGGTGTCAACATCCGGAAATGATGTCGACAAGAAGGCCGTCAGTGAATGCCGATCGACGATCTCCTATTCACTGATGGTAGCAATCATTACCGCTACAATCACCCCGGTCACACCACCTGAACCAAGGCTATACAGCAAAGCAACCCTTCCACTGTGGTCACCCAGCCTTCAGCCATTATCTTCACCATCAGCATCAGCATCTTCGTCATTTCCTTCCTGGCCCTCCGGGAAAACCCAGACCTCATGGCCTCCATGTCTCACACGCACCGCCGAAATGACAATGGGAGCCAGAATAAATGGTCATGCTCAAAAGGTCTTCCAACCTCTTTCACTTTACCAGATAAACTTCCGCTCTTTAGCCAAATCCACCCCCTCCCATTCGTCTCAGTTCTAATTACACCCTGTTTGTCTGCCCTGCTGGCTCACCCGGTAATGCAGAGGTGTTATTAAAATGATTTACAGATGTAATCCCTCTCTCTCCATTACTGCAGCTGCGTGTCATTCGCCGCCTTCCTCTCTCCCCCTCTCTCTCTTTTTACTTTGCATCCTCTCTAGCCTGTGGCAGCCCCCAAATATAACTCTGGCTGTCATATCACTGGCTGGATTAAATCGCTTTCCTTTAATCTCCCTCCCTTGTTGCAGCCCCATCCCCCCCACCCGCTGGTAGCCCCCATCTTTTTATGTATTAAAACGTTGAAATGTTTATGTGCCCTCGAAACACAGGCAGCCAGGGCCCAGGCACGTCATACAGGCACACGCACACGCACACACACACACACACACACACACAAACAGACACACACATACACTCGTGCACAAAGTCGCAAACACTGGCCCACATTACACACGCACACACAAACACTTGCAGGCATGTATCTATAATGTGGCTGTCTCGGATCCGGTTTCCGTACACCCTTAACCCTCGCTCCTCACCTGTTTTGGGTGAGGATCCAACTGTTTCTCCTTGCAGGGCTGCATACCAACCAGTGCCAGGCACATAGATTGTTTCCATGATAAGACTGATAGATGCTATCTGATGCATCAAATATTGGCTCCAGAGACACAAATCAGACAGACAGATCTTTCGACAGACAGCCAGATAGTCACTCAGGCCTTCTATTTACGTAATCTCTTACTAAAGCAACACACCGCATAGACACACATGTATAGACAGCCAATAAATCACAGCCGCCCTATATCCAATCTAAACATAAATATATACAGCCAGACAAAGCTAGCAGGCTGGGAAACTGGATTCAATTAATCCCTTTAGTCCCATTGACTCCCACCCACTCATTCCCACTTTTCGAGCTGGCTTTCCACTCTGATAATTCTCTTCAATTACCTCCACAACCCCCGCCCTCTGGTTGGTTTTTCCGTGTATTTGTGTGAGTCAAGGTAAATATTTTTTAGCTCTCTGATTCAAATGTTATCTCTTGTACCTTGCTCTGCCCTCCCTCTCGCTCCCTCTCTCTCCTCCTCTCCCCCTCTCTCTCTCACACCCTCTCACTCTCTCCCAGGCTCTCTCTCTCACACACACTCTCACAGTTCTCAGGTTTAATTAGCGCGCCGGCTTTTTTTCCCCTAGCTTTCCAGGGCTAATCGCTCCATCAGTGGCCTATAGAACCAGGCAGAGATTTCACCTGCCTGCCTCGGCTCTCTCCACTTTCACCACAAACAGGCTTTGTGACAACGCAATTACTATCAGACAAATACAGATGTGTGTGCATTTGTACAGGCATTAAATAACACATGTTGCAACCGCACAGGTCAGGATTCATTCGCATGCATGTGCCTGCTTCCGTGTGCATTTGTGTGTGTGTGTGTGTGTGTGTGTGTGTGTATGCCTATCCATGCATGTGTTGATGTATGTGTATTTGTGTATGCATGAGTTTGTGCAGAGGAGGTGTGTATATCTCCATGATTATGCATGCATGTGTGTGTGTGTATGCGGGCACAGAATGAGCTGCATATTAACTTAAGGCATCTCAGAGAGTGCACCTCACCGGTGCTGGCTAATAGTTTGGAGGTAATGACTGATGGCTCCCCACTCCAGATAGTCACTCTTATGCTGCACACTACGATCCATAGTCATTACACACCATTTTCTGTCAACCGGGAGGGTGTGATTGACGTTGGTGCGTGTGTGTGCGTGTGCGTGTGGCAGGTTACCATTTTATGTTCAACTCGGTCTGCACAAGTCTATCCGAATGCTTGTCTGTGTTGGTGTACTGTGGGGACAAGGACATGGATCTGCATGGATAGTGATCCAGAGAACCATCGACGTCGGTGAGTGTGGCATTAGATTATCTTTATATACTCCCTCATTCTGCTAGTTTAACTTGGCACAGGGTATTCTCCTTCGGTAGTCTGTTGGTCTGCCATATGCTGGGAGGACAAGTAACATTTAAATATTTTTCCAATTCCCCATCTATTCACCAGTCAACAGCACGTTGACCTCAGGGAGAGCTGTGCAATGTTTACGGCAGACATTACCATGGTTACCGTGGCAACATGGAGAAAAAAAAGATAGAGAGAGAGAAAGAAAGATTCATAAGCCCAGGTGTGGAGTGAGCTCCAACTCTCCGTTTACCCATCCCTCCAACCTCCCTCCATCCATCCATCCATCCATCCTCCCTCCATCCTCCCTCCATCCTCCCTCCATCCTCCTGCTATCCTCCCTCCATCCTCCCTCCCTCCTCTCTCCCTCCCTCCTCTCTCCCTCCCTCCTCCCACCCTCTCTCCCTCCCTCCTCCCTCCCGCTCCCCCCCTCCGGTCCGCAGTGAGGTTTGGATAGCGGGTGTATTACAGTGAATCGCATTAGGGCGCACGCGGCCACACCTGACGTCGCAGCGGCGGAAAGCGGCGGGCCGTTTTCGAGAGAGCGCCGCACTGGGATCTGGCCGGGATCGTTTAAATGGTGGCCACTGTGTCGTGATCGTCGTGGGAACCGCTGGCTGGTGGGCCGCCTGGCGGTCCGTCAGTGTCAATAACAGAGTTGTCCGTTTGGAACAGAGGCCCACACTGATTGGCCACTGTCGACTTGAACTCTGACAACGTGGTCGAGAAAACTCCTGTTCATCCTCGTCTGAAGTGTGGACGTTAAGGTAAAATGAAAAGAATGGACGAGGAAAAGTACGGCAGGATGTACCTTGAGGCTGAAAACATTAGGCCAAGAATGTAATTTCCCCTCTCTCTCTCTCTCTCCCCACCAACACTATCTCTCTCCCTAATGCGCTCTCTCTCTCTCTCCCGTACATCCCGTCTCTCTCTCACTAATGCGCTCTCTCTCATCTCCATCTATCCATTGAGGCCGTTTCTAAACAAGCTGTGCAAAAATTCACTCCACCATTTCCAATCAAGTCTTTATTGTGCAATAATGAATTCATTTCCCATAAAAGAGAGACACTGCCGAACCGGGAGATGGAGGAAGGGGAGGGGGGAGAGGGGAGGAGGGGGAGAGGGGGAGGGGTGAGGAGGAGGAGGGGGGTGGGGGTTGAAGGAATAGAAGGAAGGCGAGACACTGCGAGTGTTCAAAGTGGAAAGTACAAGATTAACTAAAACGTAAGCAAAAGTGTGCAAAACAGCAAACCTAATGCCAAGGCCTAGTAGGACAGGAGTTGGGCTTGTAGCAACGAAAGGGGTGGTGTGTGTGTGTTGGGGGGTAGGGTTATTATCGGTCGTGTTTGTGGCGGGAGGATGGGGGTCCAGTGGGGGAGGGGGGTTGGGGTTGAAGAGGCTAGAGAGGTAATTTCCGTAACTCCCGATCAAGCTACATTCATTCTGCAATCACGTTCTTCCCTGCTAAATGTAAAGTTGGGGTTGGAGGTGGGGGTATAGATGGGGGTGGAGGTGGGGGTGGATGGGGGCTGTGTGTCACACGTTGTGCCGCGATCCGGCCAATCAGCCTACCAATTACCGCCTAATGTGCGTGCCTGTTTCCGCCTGCAGCGCAAAGCCTCCGTAAAGGGCGACGGCAACTAATAACAGTGTTGCCTTGGAGCCGAGAGGGCCCCCTTCCCTCCCTCCCCCCACCCATCACCACACACACCCTAACCCTTCCTCTGCGAGGGGTCCTCCGGTCCACCCCGGGTATGAACCTCCTCCTACGCTCTGAGGCTTTTTATTAGAACACAATGCCATAACAAGCGTGTCACAACCCCCCAGAGTTCCCCAGCCCCAATTAATGAGATTCATCAGCAGCACGCCGCCGCCGCACTTTGAAGACCCCTTCCGCCGCGTGGGCTTACGGGGCGCGTTGACCGCTGTCCTCCCTCCACCTCTCTCCACCTCTGTTTCCCCGTCTATCTCCCCCTTCTCTCTCCCTCAACCCAGACCTGCACCAACACGGTCCCCCCTGTCCACGCTCCTTCTCCCTTCCCTGTTCTCTTTCCCTTCTCTCTTACAAGTTTGACCTCCTGGCACCTGGCAGGTGTGTTTCCATCTCTCTCTCTCTCTCTCTCGCTCTATCTCCATCTCTTTCCCGGGCTGTTTCCCAATGTGAAGGAAGCATGCTCAACGGCTGCCCTTGGAAGGACGCTACGTCATAGAACGCCGACAAGGACTGCTCCAATGATGACAACACTCGGAAATTCGCACCCTTTTCGCATCCTTTATTTTTGAGAATTCAGAGATTTTTCAAGTAGGCATGATGGATGGATCCTCAACAAGCCAATTGCAAACAATCCTTTGCGTTCACACGCTGCGCAGGATATTTAAAAAATTGCATATAGAAAGCAATACACATTGCTTTACACAAGTGAAGTTATTTGAACGCTTCAGAAATATTTTGTGCCGTATTGCTTTTTATAGATTAATCATGTAAATGCAAAAAGATTGCATGAATTGATTTGTTTTAATATGAAAGTAGGTGGGGTTTAAACAAACTACTTTCGCCAGTAACAATTTCAACAATTAAAAGATTAAAATATTTAACACTGCAGCAATATTTAAAAAGCGGAAGCGGAAGCGCTTCTACACTAGCAAGTCGTTCCAAACTCTGAACACTACAAACACCAGGCAGCACTCTAGCATCATCTTCATAGGACGCGACTAGCAAGGAAGTGTTCTAGCAAGGCTGCAGCCTTCACTTTGGGAAACAGCCTCAGTCTTTTTCTACCTTGCCCTCGCTCCTCCTTGCTGCCCTTTCTCTGCAAACTCCGTGCTGCAGCGTTGGACCCTCTCTCTGTCTTTCTCTGTCTCATGTTCTCTGTGTCTCTTTTCGCTGGCTCTCTCTCTGCCTCTCGGGTGGAGTGGGCCTGGGGGGGGGGGGGGGGGTCACCAATTCTTGTGCCAACTGCTGAAAGGATGTGTGACATTGTAAGAGGAACGAAGGGAAGGAAAAAAAAAAGAGAGGGGGGGAGCGAGAAAGAGAAGGAAGAGGTCTGGGCAAAGTACAAAAGAGTGGGATTTGTTACCCGGCCCGAGCTAAAAAGGCCTATGGCCAAGGGAGCGCTAGGCCAGGAGGAACAAGGGGACAAAGAGGACAGAGAGAGAGAGAGATGGATAGAGTGTTGGGAGAGAGCAGAGAGAAAGTTAGCCAGAGAACATGGTAGAAGTCCTGCCAAGAGGCAAGTGGCGGTAGCACCGGAGAGGGTTAGAGCAAGGCAGGCTGGGTGAGACAGAGAGAGAGAGAGAGAGAGAGAGAGAGAGAGAGAGAGAGAGAGAGAGAGAGAGAGAGAGAGAGAGAGAGAGAGAGAGAGAGAGAGAGAGAGAGAGAGAAGAAAGAGAGAGAGTGAAATGGAGAGCAAGATAAAAAGAGAGAAAGAGATATGCTGAGGGGAGCAGAAATGAATAAAAGATGGAGGAGCACAGATAGGATGTAAAGGGAGCCAGGTTGAGGTAGATAGGGGTTGGGGAAGCATTAGATTTCCAGCAGTGAGTTCCTTCTTCTCTCTCTCTCTCTTTCTCTCTCCCTATCTCCCTCTCTCTGTCTTGCTCCCACAGGCTATGGTTTCCAACTTATACTCACAAAACTGTTCAGCAAATACACATATATATATATATATATATATATATATATATATATATATATATATATATATATATATATATATATATATATATATATATATATGGGTCTGTGTGTGTTTGTGTGCGTTTTCTTTTGCATTTGAATGTGTCCATTTATCTGTATTTGTGTCCTAGCTGCAGTGTTAGGATTAAGAGGAAATGTTGCTATACTGCGTGTATGTGTGTGTGTTTGCGTGCTTGCGTGCGTGCGTGTGTGCGTGTGTGTGTGTGTGTGTGCGCGCAGATAAAACAACTTGGTTCTTGTTTGTATCACTGTGTGCGTAGGAGTGGAACACAGCATGGCTAAACAGCAAGCTTTTAGAAACGATGTGAGTATGTGTGTGTGCGTGTATATATGTTTCGGTTGTGTGTGTGTGTGTGAGTGTGTGTGCATGTGTGGGTGTATGAAAGAACATTACCAACTAGCACTGGTGAAAATCTTTCGGCTTTACTGACAAATTGCATGTTCTCTGATCTCTCTTTCACACCAACACCCACACACTCTCACACACGCACACACACACAAAAACAAACCTTAACACACACACACTAAGATGGATTTAGCCCAGGTGAGTGGGACCTTACATGATGTGGTGTGTTAAGTAAGGGAGCCTCGCTGGAACGCGGACGTGGTTGACTAAATCAATGCAACCACTGTCAAAGCACATGCCTTTGTCCAGGGATGTGCATTCAAGAGAGAGGAAGGGAGATCTGTATGGGAATATATATATAAACACACACATACAGGGAGAGAGGAGACAAAGAGACTATATATAATGCATATTCTATCCATCTAGGACCTGTATAATAATCCTCCTTCCGGTGCCTGTCCCTCTATCTCTCCCTCGCCCTCCCTCTCTCTCTCCTCTCTCCAGAGTGACAGCGCAGTGATAAGCCGGTTACCTGTTTGAGCTTTTTTTCCCCTTTCTGGCGAAGTACGGACGGCAGCATCTTGGCCACCCATACCCCGGTGCACCCCACCCCCCCAAAGCCCCCCCCCCCCCCCCCCCCCCCCCCTCCGCCACCACACTCTTTTCACGAGCGGATGAGCAAAGCCATGCAGCGAGGTGGCAGAACCGTCCCCCGTGCCGGATCTCTGTCTGTGTTTATTGCGTTTCTCACCTTCGCCCTCGTAATTGAGCCCCCCCACCCACAATCCGTTTTTCTTCGCACCGGTGCAAAATATGCACTGTCAGATGCGCTGCGTGTGTGTGAGTCTACGTGTGTGTCTGTGTGTGTGTGTGTGTGTGTGTGTGTGTGTGTGTGTGTGTGTGTGTGTGTGTGTGTGTGTGTGTGTGTGTGTGTGTGTGTGTCAGGAGGAGGAAATGTGTGTTTGAGTGTCAGCTGTGTGTAAATGTGTCTTGAGGGTGCGCACGTGTATGTGTGTGTGTGTGTGTGTGTGCTTGTGTCTGTGTGTGTCTGTAAAATAAATGATTGGATTTGAGTGACAGGCAGCATAAATCAATTCAGCAATTCTCTAGCAACATTTGGGCCATTTGCTTGCGTGCGTGTATTTATGTGTGTGTCGGCAACTTTGCTTTCTAATGCTGTCGCTTCAACGTACACTCTGTGGGCGCGGTGTACTCGTGTATTGGTCCGTGTGTGTTTAAATGTGCAGCTATGCAGCTCCTTCCTGTACCTGCACAGAGAAGAACACAGAACCACGTTTATTTACATGCACGTTTCCTACCATGCTTCCGACCTGGCCGACCAGTGACAGCCAAGGGAGTGTGTTAGGCATGATAACCATGCAGAGACAATGAAGCATGTGTGTGTGTCTGTGTGCATGAGCAGAATACTCACTCAGTGGGGCCCACAAGTGCACACATGGAAATGCAGGCACGCATGCCCGCAAACACACCAATGTGAAATTGCCAGGAACAATAAGGCAAGACAAAGTGGAATGGACGAAGGCATGATGGATATGAAAGATTACAGAGGCTTAATGGACACTGACAGAGAGCAAGGGAGGAAGAAATAAACTGAGGGAGGGGGAGAAGGAGAAATTAAACAGAGAGCGGGATTGATTGAGTGTACCGGTGACTAACTGACTGACTGATTAACATACGTATATTGCCCTCTATGTGTATGGATATTTAGCTTACTTATGATTTTATCATAATGTTTCATTATTACATATAATTTTTTAGCCAGCCGCCAAAATGACCAAATGACCGCTTACACAGATGGCTTAGAGGGTGCTGAGAGCAACAGGGGTGGAGAGGTAGAGAGAGGTAGAGAGAGGTAGAGGTAGAGAGAGAGAGAGAGAGAGAGAGAGAGAGAGAGAGAGAGAGAGAGAGAGAGAGAGAGAGAGAGAGAGAGAGAGAGAGAGAGAGAGAGAGAGAGAGAGAGAGAGAGAGAGAGGTTGTCTGAAGGAGATGAGAAGTGAGGGGGGGGAGGACTACATGCAGGTACCACAGGAGCCCAAGGGGGGCCCCCACATTTGAAGGAGAGGGGCCCCCGGGATACTGCAGCACAGCAGATAACTGAAACTGCCGCTTCAGCGAGGCATGCAGCAGAGAGACAAATAACATGGAAATAAAGAAAGTACAAATCCAGCTAATAGTGGACCGGAACACAACTATAAAGGAGGAGACATGACCAATGAAGAGAGGAAGCATTTGTGTATTACCTCAGAGAAAGACAGACTGCATTATTGTAAAGTCAAGTGTAACTGTATAACTGTGGCATAACAATAACTTGCTACTGTTTTGCGTTGGCAATGTCAAGGAATCTATTTCCCCTTTTCATTGCCCTAAACTCCCCCAAAACCCCCCCTCTCTCTCTCTCTCTCTCTCTCTCTCTCTCTCTCTCTCTCTCTCTCTCTCTCTCTCTCTCTCTCTCTCTCTTCGATCTTTAAGAAACCACAGCAGGCCAGGTTCATGTGGAGAGGTGTGTGTGTTTTGTTTTGTGTGTGTGTCTCTGTGTTTCTGGGTCTTTGTCTGTTTCTGTGTGTCTGTCTGTGTGGTTGTGTGGTTGTGTGGTTGTGTGTGTGTGTGTGTGTGTGTGTGTGTGTGTGTGTGTGTGTGTGTGTGTGTGTGTGTGTGTGTGTGTGTGTGTGTGTGTGTGTGTGTGTGTGTGTGTCTGTGGTCCCTGAGCAGGGATGCTTTCATCAGAGTGCACAGCAGGACGTAAGGAGGTAAGTGAGAGGTGAGAAAACAGATAAAAAGGGGATTGAACAAAGCAGCGGCCATTACCAGCAGCTCTGTGTCTGTGCTATACTCACAGGACGGAGATCGTAAATAGCTTGTGAGGGTGTCTGTGGTGACTTCAGACTGAGGCTGGTGGGTGGGTTGCAGTGGGAGGGGGTATAATGGACTATCGGAGGTCTGGGGTCAAACGTAAGAATAAAAGAACGACAGGGCGACAGAAATTAGGGATCTAAAAAATAAGAGGAAAAAAACAACATGTTCTTATTGAGGACAAAAGGCGGTTAAAGGCGCCACTGCTTATGATTGCCAATGTGGGCGTGTGTTTATATATAAGCATATCTGTGTGTGTGTGTGTGTGTGTGTGTGTGTGTGTGTGTGTGTGTGTGTGTGTGTGTGTGTGTGTGTGTGTGTGTGTGTGTGTGTGTGTGTGTGTGTGTGTGTGTGTGTGTGTGTGTGTGTGTGTTAGCTTTAATGGCCGGGTGCGCTTTCCATTTGCCTTTAATATTTGGGTGGATGCTCATAAAAAAAATGGCCACAGAGGGAATGTGACATTTAACATAGCATAGAGAGAGAGAGAGAGAGAGAGAGAGAGAGAGAGAGAGAGAGAGAGAGAGAGAGAGAGAGAGAGAGAGAGAGAGAGAGAGAGAGACAGAGAGAGAGAGAGAGAGAGAGAGAGAGAGAGAGAGAGAGAGAGAGAGAGAGAGAGAGAGAGAGAGAGAGAGAGAGAGAAGGAGAGAGAGAGATCAGAGGTGCAGTGTTGAATATCTGCAGAATTCAAAAGGTTTCTGCAATCTCCTGTGTGTCTGATTTGGATGAGTTCCCTGTGTGTGTGTGTGTGTGTGTGTGTGTGTGTGTGTGTGTGTGTGTGTGTGTGTGTGTGTGTGTGTGTGTGTGTGTGTGTGTGTGTGTGTGTGTGTGTGTGTGTGTGTTTGTGTGTGTTTCCACCTGACCGTCTCCCCGCCTTGCCTGCCTGCAGATTGCTAATTTCCACTTCACGCCCAATGATTTATACATCAGCCATCATTTGGGATCAGCGTGCATATTAATTACCAATGTTTTATGTTTGTTTTTAATTTTCCAACCTAAGCCATGAATATCTGCCACCTCAGCACAACACAAATCCATCTTATGGTAAATAAGCAAAAGTTATAATTGCATGAAGAAATGGTATTCAGCTGTGCCAGTAACCAAGGTAACCATTGTTGCGGTATTGCCGGCTATCAAGAGAAGGTAATGCTGAACTCCCTGTCGTCGTTCAAATACATTAATGAGAACATGAAATAAACAACTTTTTGTCCTTCCAATCCCCAAACTATATATTTTTTGCTTTTCCATAACGCAGGCGCAACTGCAACACCTACGCTAAAACAGCTTGTGGTTCAATTCCAAAGTTTTCTCGTACCTTTCACCAATCAAATCACTGAAGAATCAAATCACATGCCTTCTTACAGTCAATCAAACCCTTTAACATCAAATCACATGCCGACCTGCAACCAATCAAATCCTTTAGCATAAATGACACGCCTTGTATTATTTGTTCTGCCCTAATATCCCACCGCTAATGAAAAACGATCCGGCATTGTGAAATACCGTTTCACACATAAAGGATCCTGCTTGTTTGGTTGGGCATGTGGTCTATTGTAAGATTTCATGTCAAATCTCTAGTTAATGTCCAGATTCTACGACCTTTAAACAATCAATCATAATCAGGAAAAATTGTAAACCCTAATCTAAACAATGCTTCCAGAGTGTTCTTCTTAGTTTCGGTAATTTAACATTTTCGGTTGGTCGTAATACATTTTTCTACAAAATATGCAATCAAATTCCAGACCGATGGGAGAAATGGTCTTTCCATACGATTGAATTTCATAATTTTCATTTCACATTTTTATTGAATTTATTTCTCAAACCCCTCAAGACCTAGCCCCTCCAACATAAAAGCTGTTAGCTAACTTTGAGCACTACTTTCTTTTCTGGTGGCCTTTGTAGCCCCCCGCCCCCCTCTCCCGCCCCCTCCCTCCCCCACCCCAGTGGGGGGGGGGGGGGGGGGGGCAGTGGCGGCGGCGGTATCAGCGGTAGCGGGCCGAGCTGTGTTTTCTCCACAACTGCAGCCAAATCCTGAGGGCTGTGTCAGACACACTCTGCATCAGCGGCCGCATGGCGGTTCCGCTCCTCTACCTCAGCGGGCCAGAGGAGCGAGACGGGGTGGGGGGGTCCGTCTGCGCCCCTGTGATAGCATTACCCGCACCACAGATGGGCTCCGGGATAGAGGTGGGTGGGCAGTTTGCCTTAGCGTTAAGTTAACATGGCGGGTCAATAGCGCAGTTTACCGGAGGGCACGGGTGCCGCTGCCACTCGCACACACGTGTGTGTAAGTGTGTGTGCCTGTGTGTCTGTGTGTCTGTGCGTCGGTGTGTTGTGTTGCAGGGAACAGTGTAATAGAGGTGTGGAGTGTTTAGGGTTGGAGCGTATCTATTTACTGGGATGAAGTGAATGTGATTCCCCCTGTTCACTCCTAGGTCCTCCACGCAGTCCGGGAGGGAGAGCATCAGAGGAGAGGGGGTGGAGCCTATCTCAAGGTTGTCGGAAAACAGGACCCTGTTTCATGTCCCCATGCCAACTGTAACAACCTCCACGGAAATAATACAAGCACCAATCCAATTTGGCAGCTATTCTCTCTCTCTCTCTCTCTCTCTCTCTCTCTCTCTCTCTCTCTCTCTCTCTCTCTCTCTCTCTCTCTCTCTCTCTCTCTCTCTCTCTCTCTCTCTCTCTCTCTCTCTCTCTCTCTCTCTCTCTCTCTCTCTCTCTCTCTCTCTCTCTCTCTCTCTCTCTCTCTCTCTCTCTCTCTCTCTCTCTCTCCTCCAGCTGAAAGCAGCACATGTATTGATGACCTCATGAATCTCAAAGGAGCCCGGCAAACCATAGCGGTAAATCTCACCCTGGCGCATTAAGCAGGCTTTTTTTTTCTTCTTCTTCTTTGTCCCTCTCCTACTTTCTCTCTCTCTCTCTCTCTCTCTCTCTCTCTCTCTCTCTCTCTCTCTCTCTCTCTCTCTCTCTCTCTCTCTCTCTCTCTCTCTCTCTCTCTCTCTCTCTCTCTCTCTCTCCATCACCCCTCCCAATCCAACTCTTTCTCATAAGTGCTTGGGGGGGGTCCTCGAGAATGGGGGGCTCGATTTTTCATATGCCGCTAATTAATTGCCGCTAATTAGCGGTTGTTTACGCTTGGCTAATGAAGCGGATCAAAGCGCCCCACTCGTGATGGAGACTCTCGTCTTAGGCCTTGAGAGAGATAACGAGAGGTGGGGGAGGTTGGAAGTCGACTTATTTACCTAGCGTTTCGGTTGGTCCATTTGTCTGGCTTCATGCCAGGAGCGTGTTGGGCGTTTGAACTGCCGGCGGTTGTCGTTATCAGTGCAACGTTAAGATTCACTAGATCTGGCTGCTTCTTCAAAGAGTTATGCGGGCAAGCGTACAAACAAAGCCTAGGATCTTTATTAACGGCTGTTGATAGCGATAAAGTGCTTCCTGAATGGATCCCCTTTCATCCAACTTATCCATAGTTATACATTCTCTCTCTCTCTCTCTCTCTCTCTCTCTCTCTCTCTCTCTCTCTCTCTCTCTCTCTCTCTCTCTCTCTCTCTCTCTCTCTCTCTCTCTCTCTCTCTCTCTCTCTCTCTCTCTCTCTCTCCCTCCCTCCCTCCCTCCCTCCCTCCCTCCCTCCCTCCCTCCCTCCCTCCCTCCCTCTCTCTCTCTCTCTCTCTCTCTCTCTCTCTCTCTCTCTCTCTCTCTCTCTCTCTCTCTCTCTCTCTCTCTCTCTCTCTCTCTCTCTCTCTCTCTCTCTCTCTCTCTCTCTCTCTCTCTCTCTCTCTCTCTCCCCCCCCAAACATCAAACACTGACTTCAAACTTCTCATCATCGTGTCGGAAAATGACCATGGAGGCCCGTACAGTCCATAATCAAAATCAATACTTCATTCCTGTTTTGGGATTCCTCAGGTCTGCGTAGAGGTGCGGGGAGTGTGTTGGGCCGGGCCCATGCCTAGGTTGACACCGGTGGGCCACTTAAGCCAGACATTTGAAGGATTCCTTTTAAAGACATGGTGCACACAGGGGAGCTCCTTGCGAGTGTTGTCGTGTCGCAGCCGCAACGTCTGCCTTTGATTTCCCAGAAGGCTATGCAGTGGTTTCGGCTGTCCAATCCTAACCAGCTGATCCCATCTCAGCCCACCTATTAATAACAATGATGTGAAGGGGCTTGTCGAATGTTGGACAAACAATAGTATGTCTTTGTGTGTGTGCATGTATATAAATGCGGGTGCGTGTGCATTTAATTTATAATGCCAAGAACTGATATGGGGACTAGTGGTAAAGGCCTGCTGGGTACAAAATGCTATTACCTTCACAAGCGGTGTGTGTGTGTGTGTGTGTGTGTGTGTGTGTGTGTGTGTGTGTGTGTGTGTGTGTGTGTGTGTGTGTGTGTGTGTGTGTGTGTGTGTGTGTGTGTGTGTGTGTGTGTGTGTGTGTGTGTGTACATGCAATTCATCAATCATGACACCTTTGTCAGTCTGCTGTGGTCGCCTACACTGTGCTTGCCCCCTCTTGGTCTTTATCTTTCTGTATCCCCATCAATCTCTCTCTCTCTCCCACACAATCTCCCTCGATGTCACATACACACACACACACACACACACACACACACACACACACACACACACACACACACACACACACACCCATCTTCCCACTCCATCACGTCTCTGCTTTGGTCACACCTTGCTAATCTCTCCTTCCTGCCTCTTTTATAGTCTTAAATCCTTCCTTCAGCAGGGTAGGGTCTCTCTCCCTTTCTCCCTCTTTGCCTCTCTCTTAGTTTCATACCCATCACATTTTTGGGCTGAAATCCTGCAATCATTCTCTTGTTCATGGGGCCCGCGCTCCTTCGCGTTCCGCAATGTCCTCCTCCTTCATCCTCCTTCTCTTCCTTCCTGCTCCACTGGTCTGTGACGTACACCCCAGGCACCCGGCAGTCCCCTCCACACTCCCTTCCCTGCCCAGCGAGCGCTCCCTCTCTCTCTCTCTCTCTCTCTCTCTCTCTCTCTCTCTCTCTCTCTCTCTCTCTCTCTCTCTCTCTCTCTCTCTCTCTCTCTCTCTCTCTCTCTCTCTCTCTCTCTCTCTCTCTCTCTCTCTCTCTCTCTCTCTCTCTCTCTCTCCCTCCTCTTTCTCTAACCCCATCAGTCAGTCAGTGGCCTCGCTAAACCTGGTCACTCTTCATCAACCAACCAAACAATTCCCACTCACACCAGCCCCAGGGAGGAGTGGTGAGAGGAGGGGTTGTTGGGGGGGGGGTGTTGGGGTTCTCACCTCCGTGCCCCTCCAGGGCAGCCTGACCCGGGCTTAATTCCTTCTCTGATCCCCCTTTAATGCCCAGGAGAATCCATTCATTACCAGGCGGCCACTGTCTCCCTCTCGCTCTTCGTTAGCCCTTGCAGACGGACCGTGAATGTACCACCTGTACTGGCAAACTGCACTCTTACTCTTCCCAGCATCCCTTGTTCACTTCACCTTATTTTCCTTCTATTTTCCCCTCTCTCTGGTCCGATCGAGGCCTACAACGGCTGCTTTGCACCGGGCACACCTGAGTGAGTGTAATCACCTCGGTTACCCAGTTACCGGGAGGGGGGCTAGAGGGGTGGCTGGCTGTTGAGCCATGCGTCACCGCGGTGACCGAAGTTCTTAAAACACACTTCCTGGGGGTCGTCCAGGGGTGTGTTAATATTTACTCCTGGTCATGGACACCGTGTACTGAATGGGCAGGAATGTCCCCCTCTGCGACTGATCTCTTTCCCCCCCCCCCCCCCCCCATCTATATTTCATCCATTACGACCTTCTCACACAATGCTCTCCCCTCCAGCTGCCCCTCTCTGCAATCAACGTGGAGGTTCTTGAGGCAAAAGGGCACCCTACAAAGAGAACACATAGCAGGGGCTTGTACTGCCGCATCGCCAGGGCAACGGAGGCAAAAGGCAAAGGCAGGCGAATCGATGTCTACCGATTTCACACTCTCAACTGCAGAGATTAATATATAAAGGCAGAAGGGTCGGGAACTAGAGGATGAAGAAGAAAAGCTGGATACTTAGGACCCGCCGAGTCGGCGGGTGGAGGCAGAGGTAGGGGGGTGCTAGTGGTGGGGAGCCAATAAGAACGCAGGGTGAGATGACTGAGCGGGAAGATTGATTGACAGGCTGGCAGTGCCAACAGAACCGACAGAAGAGGACGCGCTCTATGCCCTCGTCAGCATTTAGAAACTTTGGCGGGAAAGTTGGTGGAACGCCAGTTTGGGGGGTGGGCTGGACGGGATGACATACAAGGACGACATAGATCACCATTATGATAATCACAAGCCGCGCTCTTCAGGGAATAGTAATGGGAAGGAGATGAGCTGGCAGCTATAAAGAGTCTTTTTACATTAGCCGTGGCCTGATTGGATTGACAGGAGGTTTAACTAATGGACAATTAAACAAATGGTCAGATGAGATATCAAACTAAAACTGCCATTGCTGTCTCGATGTGCCCTAACTCAATCACAGTGGGCAGAGTGGTTATAGAACCAGGGAACTCTGAAGCTCTCGACAAGGACACTAAAGAGTGAGATCAACGTTGGAAACACTGTTCAGAGTGTAAACAAGCTGTGAACTCTGACCCTATGGTGCCAAAGTTCAATAGAATAATAGTCTTGTGTCTCCCCCAATAAATCTCAAGCAAGATACCCATCCCCTACCAGCTCAATGATATGTAAGGGTCGGCCAAATTAATCAATAATAATAGTATAAAAATAGGAGTCATGTTACCTCAAGCCTATTTTGACTACATAATAACCGAGCTAGTCACTTGTAAAATGAGCAACTTCCATTATGTTTGCGCTCCGCCAAATGAGCCAGACCAATGGAGATAATCCCCTGGTGCATCCCAACAGCATCTCAAAAACACCACAACAACAACATAACAACGAATTATGGATCGCATTTGGAGACTGGAGGCAGATTCGAGGATAATTACTGTAGAATACATCACCTGCACTACACAGAGTGTCCGGCAACTCCCCCCTACTGTTGAGTAATGAACACATTAAAGCCCTACAGGGAGACGGAGCGCGGCCAGCGCTGCACTTCCTCACTCTTTCGACCCCCCCCCCCCCCCCCCCCCCCCCCCCTCCGCTCCCCCCGTCTCCCTGGCCAGGAGATGCCTCGTTTGTTTACGGGGGTTCTCACCTTTGCGTTTTCTGCACAAAAGAGCAGGATGATCAAAAAGAGCAAAAGAGCAGGGCGCCCCGACCAGAATCTTTAAGACGGAGGAGCAACGAGGCAGCAGGAAGAGCTGGTCTCCCCGACCAGAATCTCTAAGCCGGAGCAGCAACGAGGCACTCGCAGTTGCCTCCTCTGAATATATGACAAGAGGAATAACAAGAACAATAATTGTAAAATACACAAACCGCCAGCTCCACCATGTACTCATCTCTGATGAGCACGCCGCCACCGTCTGCCAAGTTCTTCTTTGTTTATCGTTTCAAATCAGGGAAAAAGACAAATCCTCGAAATCCAGTGGAAGACACTTTGCAAATGTGTCACGCCTTGAATTACAGTTGGCTCCAGAAGACAGTGGGGAACAGAGACGGGAAACAGGGTCTCGATCTTTTAATTAAATTGTCGACAAGTTTATTTTATTTAGAGAGGGAGTGGGATTACGCTCGAAGGTTTGGATCAAAGGATAAATCTTAGCTTACTTAGCTTACTTTTCCAGCGTATTAGAGAACAAAGAGGCAAGTCGAAATAGCAAGGCCAGCATAATGTGGGAGAAGAGCAAAAAGGCAATCTTACAGCGCTGTGATGCTAACTGTGGCCGACAAGCATAAAAAAACACACAACTCTCCAGAGTAAGCAATCCTATTCTGGCATTCAAAAAGAAGAAACTTTTCTGAATCAACGTCACAACACTTCCTAACGCTCTTATAACTACCACGAAGGGAAACTGGACCACTGGATTAGACCGGTTTAGTCTCACCTGTCACGGCTGTCGGCTAATCCGGGTGACTGTTTGACAACTCCCCCGCATAAGTGCTCAATGGTCGCCATCCGAAGAATTTGTACTTCCTGTCCAAGCATGTGGGGTTATGATACAGGCGGTCGTAACACAGCTATGCACACATCATCTTTGACTTAACCAAACATAATTACAAGAAAACAAAAGTGTTTTCATGTGGGAAAAGTCAACCAATATGTGCTTGGTGTGTTAATGGTGAATCAAACCATAATGCAAACTAAAATACCAGGAAGTACCCCAGTGTGTGTGTGTGTGTGTGTGTGTGTGTGTGTGTGTGTGTGTGTGTGTGTGTGTGTGTGTGTGTGTGTGTGTGTGTGTGTGTGTGTGTGTCCTCATTTGGAATCTTCACATGCACAGCGCCTCCCCTGTTGTTTGTGTTTGCATGGTAGGTCTCCCTCCTGTGACACACAGCGACATTGATTTATAAACAGCGCGTGCCTGTGTGTGTGTGTGTGTGTGTGTGTCAAGAGAGAGAGGGTGAGCCTAAAGAAAGATGAGAACAAAGGGAAGGAGCGAGAGAGAGAGAGAGAGAGAGAGAGAGAGAGAGAGAGAGAGAGAGAGAGAGAGAGAGAGAGAGAGAGAGAGAGAGAGAGCCTGCACATACACTCCATCCGTATTTGGTATTCATATTTCCTCCCACCGGTCAGGCCAGCAGTTACCGCTGTTTCCCAGCCACAGCCGAGGACCTCATGGCGCACCTTCAAATAAACTCACGGCCGAGATTCCAGTCAAACACACATTAAGTTCACTAGTACTATAGGCCGAAGGGATGAGGGTGGGAGAGGTGAATGATGGGGGGGGAGCTAGCCGTTAGCGGTGGCTAGCCATGGAGGACGCAGCCTCAGGAACTACAGGAGGGATGCCAGTTGAGCCACGAGCTGCACAGACCAGCCCCCCCCCCACCTCCCAAAAAGACCCCCGGTGAACGTTGGTTCACCCTCAATATTCCTCCCTTCTATCCTCTCTTTCTTCCTCCCTCCATCTCTACTCTGCTGCCTCCATCCCTCCCTCAGCCCTCCCCCCTTTCTCCTCCTCCCGCCCGACGTACCGGTGCCTTCCCCTCTATCTCTTTCGATAAAGTGCCGGCAAGTCCATAGTAGTCTTTCAATCTTTACTGCTCTCTTTCAATCTAGCTGTCCAGTCATCCATCCATCCACCCAATCAAGCAGTCTGTCTCTCTCTACCCTGGCATGCTAACAAAGGCCTCCCTCTTTACGACCTCTCTGTCCGTCCTTCTCTGCTTCTCCTACCCTTATTTTCTTCTCCTATTTTCTTGCTTTTTTCCGGTTGCAATAAAAAAATAATCAATTTAATCGAAGGACAGGATCCAGGCATGTTGTTTTGGTTTGAAATAAATTGTACCTTGGCGGCTCGATATGTGTGCGTGCGTGCGTGTGTACGTGTGCGCATGTGTGTGTGTGTGTGTGTGTGTGTGTGTGTGTGTGTGTGTGTGTTCTGCAGGACATTTGGATACTGTCCATCTCTATGCTGCTTCCTCCCTTCCTTTCTTTCTCCCTCCCTCCCTCCCACCTGCCTGGTGCTACCCCCCCCCCCCCCCCCTCCACACACCCCCACCCCCGCCCCCAGCACCAGCACCAGTCCCCTCCCCCCATCTCTCCCAGCCCCTGTCAGTGGATAGATTAATGGCAGTGATCAGCCAGCAGCCCCCAACAGAGGCTGCCTGCAGCTCAGGCAAAACTCTATAGCGCCATAAGCAGCCGGGCACACGCGCATCTCACACACACAAGCACGCACACACACCCACACGAACACACACACACTGGACTGTATACTTGGAAACATAAACGCCCACACACTCATGCATATGAATGTTCTTCCACTTGACCCAAGAACACATTCACACAACAAAAAAAACACACACACAAACATAAACACGTGCACGCGCACGCGCACGCACAAAATAACACAAGCGCACATATACAAAAACACAAGCTCGCGCATGCACACGCACAAAAACACAGGCGCACAACCAAAAACGCACACACGCGCGCACAAAAACACTAAAACCCAAACACACACAGATCAATAGGCTATAGTGAAGTGGGCCGCATCAGTGGAGGGCTAGGGGCCACTGGGGGAGTACAGCGTACACCGCATCGCCATTTCTGTACGGTCAACGTCACCATTCCAGGTCTACCAGGGACGCTACCCGGCCACCATTTAACCCCTTCACCGCCCCAGGCAATTAAACAACGGCCCAGAGGCACGCACTGAGCTGAGCTGCCACGGCCGTATCGCAGGAAAACCACGCATTTGTCAGAAGCACTGAAGGTTTGAAAGATGCAAATGTGCCTTTTTTATTATTATTATTTGGCGCCGCCATCCTCCGGGACGGATCAACAGAGGAGGAGCAGCAGGGGGGCAACAGCAGTAGTCGTAGAGTTAGGGGGGAAAGGAAGAAAGAGCAAGTTATCCGCAAGCGTGGCATGTTTTAATCCAAATCCCTCTTTCTGCAGCAGATGCACTTATTATGAGGGTGGTGGGCGTGAAATATAATGTCCCTATGGGAGCAGTGGAACACTGTGGGACTGTCCCAGTTGACACGCCACACACACACACACACACACACACACACACACACACACACACACACACACACACACACACACACACACACACACACACACACACACACACACGCACGCACACACACACAAACGCGCACACCGACACAGACGCTGGCGTGCAGACCTACAAACAGCGCGCGCAAACATGGATACGCGCGCTCGCGCTCACACAGACACACATGCGGGAGCACGCGCCTATAGCCTGTGTTACATTGTTTATATGGTATTGTTTTTGTAATGCATTGTTTCAACATACTTATGTGCTATTACAGTTGATGCGAAGATGTTACCAAACTGTGGGACCATATGAAGACGACTGACCGTGGTTAACAACCAACAATACATCCTTGGAGTCCACTGCGGGCATACGTTATGAGCTGTGGTGACGGTAGGACCCCACCGCAGCCCGCTAGAGGACTCTGGGCTACGGCAGCGTTTGTCCCGCAACACACACACACAACAACCCAGACATTATTCCGCCAACAACAGAACGAATCACCAAGAAGCTCTCGGATTAAGAAACAGCGTGGATATCAAGTCAGTGACATTTAAAAGTGAGAGAGTAGACTGCTTTCGGTTTCTTTTCGTCGTATAATGAAGGGTATTACCCCGGTGCACTTATTCCATACATTCCACATTGACTCACGGGGGTTTCCGATGGTGTTATAGGTAAAGCCGATTGTTTGTTGTAGTCTACATTATGAGGTTGGCAATTATTTCAAACATTGACAGTGACAATTTTACAACCAGTACCGAATCACAGCACGTGCACTGCGTGCTCGCTGCTTGCGACGGCTTCCCGGTAAAACCCAGAGTAGTGACAGGGAGACATGTCAAATCAAGGAACAGCCCGCGGTGCGCATTTATTTTTATTTTTTTACGTCGGACCAGTTGCCTTTAGGACTTCCAACTTGTATGGCGCGCGGACACAACCAACACACATAGGTGACACTCCTTTCATCCACACCACACACATCATACATCGGTCCATCTGGTCTTACCGGTGCGCACGAGATACGCGATGGTCAGGATCGCGAGAGGGACGCAGTAGTTCCAAACGGTCGCGAAAGCCATCGTTGATATTCCCCCTCTTGTTATCTTCCTGTTTTGTATTCCTCTTCCTTGGAGAAATGAAATCAAAGTGACATGAACCCGGAGGTCCACTCGCCAGCAGCGCCTACAGCGTGTGCTTGTTTACCAGTCGTCTGTTGGGGAAGAGCTGCAGCGCTTCTTCGCATAGTAATGCACCTTCACACACACACACGCACACATACACACTTCCACCACCACCGCTAACACTTTTTTTCCTGTCTTCAAAGTGTCTGGATTTGGTAACGACTCGTCCGGTTATTCTTGGTTACTTTACAATGTAAATATATTCAAAACCAAGGGCGGGACACCGTTCCTACTGGCCAATGGTAGGAAGCCGGAGCAGGTGGAGGGGTGTACAGATTGCGGATAGGGGCGGAGTTTAGGGTTCGTTTACAGGAGATGAGCAAAGAAGAGGGGGTAGCATCTTGCATTTAACTGAAATCAATTCGCACTAAATGTGATTGATCACCAACGTCTTTTTCAGGGCAAATTACTAATTTGGTTGCTATTAATTAGATTAGCTGAAAATTGGGATTTTGTTAAATCCAACATTTGTTTATAAAAAGAAAGTGACTGGTTAATTGTATTTTCAAAGACAGTTCAATCCCCTCCTGGTGATTATTTATCCTACTCAATGTATGACAACAGTCTCTTTCCTTCACATTGAAGAGCAGTTGTGTTGTACTTTAGTGCAGCAGCACCAGGACTTTTGTCAATATTCGGTTAACATGAACGGCGTGGAACTACCAGGTGATGCTCATCCGACGTGTGCTGCGTATTTCTACATGAGGTTGTCTTAAAGTTGATATCTGGCTGAGGACACAAATCTGTCAGAGAGCTAGTTCAATACAAAAAAACTGCTTCATTTCAATGCTTATTTATTTCCTTCGTTCCATGGACTTCAGTGAAACCGGGCACTTTTCTTTGTGAATCTGTATCTGCAGCGACCCCTATGGATAACACGGAATATAACAAGGCACGGGAAGTTAGGCCTATATACCCGCTTCAATCAGTGACGCTGAAGTATCCTAATTGCAAGCCATTTTTCTGTTCTGCCTTAAAACGAATGTAGGTATAGGCCAACTTGTTTAACATGTCTTATATCAACATCACAACGGTATGAACACCTCATTGCAGAGGGATAACCTGAACCATGTCTGTCGTGTGTACCTCCAGATCCCCCCTCCGTTCCCCGGTCCCCTAGCGAGCCGCCGTACAAGTTTTTCCCTGTTGACGCCAAGGCAGCGGTAGCCGTGCGTCTCGCGACCAGATGGGGTGTCGTCGGAGCGTAATGAGGGGACCAACACCTGCTTTTCCCGCGGTTCCTCACTCGCTCATGTTTAGCCCTTTGACACAACATATGCGATATGAGTATACACACACCCAAGTGACCGTGACGTGAACAACGTGGAGAGAATTCTTGTCCACCCCTGGTCTCTCCCAGTCCCTGGCAACTCAGCGTTTTGGGGAAACCACTCCAGCTTTGTTAGCTTTATATAGCCTACTTTATATTAGCAATCTGAATCAGATCGCAGAATAGTAGCTCAAATCCTTGTTGTACACTGGCCACTGAAGAAATGTAGGCCTAGGCTACTACTTAAGGATGGGGAAGCCTAGGCCATTGGAGAAACCCGCCATCGTGGACTAGATTTGGAAAGTGGGCCTATCTAAATGAAAAAAGTCCTCGCGAGATGCGTGCACAGTTCTTGGATTTTTATAGGTCTATATTACTGTTTTATATTATATTATATTATATTATATTATATTATATTATATTATATTATATTATAACACAATCTGAGTGACAACGTATTGCCCCAGCAGCAAGCAGGGGCTGACGTCACCTCAGCCCGCTGGGAGGCGGGGCTGCTCCGCCCTGACCCGACTCCGGAGATTGTCCATCGGGGACTCGACCCAGCGCAGCTTGGTGCGGTTAAACTAGTAATGGGAATGCAAATGAGCGGGGCATGAGCTCACTCGGCAATAGAAAAGGCCAGAAGATTACGCAGACTCTGGTCATGCGTTATTAGTGCACGGGCCGATTGCGCGCAGGTAGATAGGTAGGAAGACAGACAGACAGACAGACAGACAGACAGACAGACAGACAGACAGACAGGCAGACAGACAGGTAGGAAGACAGACAGGCAGGTACACAGACAGACAGGTAGGAAGGTAGACAAACAGTTAGGCAATTCTTAATTTTATTTGGGCGGAATGAAATGATTGGACGGTTATTTCACCCATTTGGCATGGTTGGCTTAATATCCCCTTACCCGCCATTGGATCCATGGAAACCGAATGCTCACCAATATTTAATGACCAAGTTTTGAGGATGAATTTTAAGTACGATCAATTACAATTTAAGCCTACGACCAAAATATAAATCTCGTTTCAGGACCGAATTTCTAAATATTTTATGACACTAATCAAACTGCTAATGAATTGGTCTGTTGTATTTTAATACAAAAGTAAAGTTTTGGGGAAAATAGAAGTCTTGATATGAGAACACGGTCTATCGAAAGCAAGTAGGATGATTGATGGTGGAAACATGGGCAGGTCCCCTGCTGATGGCACCACGCCCCACGTAATACCGGACAACCCTTGAAAGCAACGTAACGATTAGCTAGATGCTTGTTTCCCTGTAATCATCTTCAGACCAGCTTGCTGACAGGAGGCTATGGTATCCAAAAAGCAAAGCAGAATCATTTTCATGCTATCCAACAATTTCAACAAGTACATATTGGGGCCAATTGCATAGAATGCAAGTGAGCAGGAGGTAAAAAATGCAGTTTCATACTTAAAACGAGGGTCACTGAATATCTGGTACTTTTTGTATGTTTTCAATGGTAGGTAAGTGGATACCAATGTCATGAAATGTTAACATTTTACCAACGTTAACAAAGGTCAAATGTTAATCATTTTCCCTTTCCCTTTTTCTCCAGTCTAAGTCGATTCTTGGCGATGATGCTACACTATACTGGAGCTGTTTATTCAGTACAGCATGCATCAGGTCAAAGGGTCACTTTCGAAAATATACACGTCCTCCGTCCTTCATTCCACTGTGGATGAATAACTCTAGTGGCATATCTTCTTTTAGCTCCTTGTCATGGCCAACAACATGCTGAACCCCCTTTCTTTTTTGCTCAATGTCCATGGAGGAGCGCACAGCCTTTCACCCATGACTGACTCAAAGGCCACAGTCAAATGGTGCTCAGTGGCATTTCGCATGCAGAGGCCATTTTAAAATCACCAAATTGCATTTCTTTCGTCGATGCGTGACCTTTATTTAAAAACTCTTTTTAGGCTCCCGTTGCGCACTGTTGTGTATTTCCTTTGGTGTTGATGGGGGGCCGTAAAATAATCCCCCAAAAAGGTTTGTGGAGTAGCCGGCGAGACGCAAGCAGTCTGTTAAAAAAAGTAAAAAAATAAGCCTTGACAAAGGACGGCGGGCGACGCAGGGAGCCGGGGAGAGGACTTGAATAATCAGTTTAATAACATTATCCTGGCTGTGCTCCGCGGCCCATGCACACGTTAATGGAGGATGTCACCGTAAACCGCCGCCTCGCTCGTTATTAACGGCGGCCCATGGTCAACCACACACTGATAATAACGGCGTATAAAACCTGACATAACTTCAACACAAGAGCCTAATGAAATTCACACCGTTACGGGCACGTTTATGGTAATGAGTGATGGCGCTCCGGCATGGAGTGGAGGGTTATAAGGCAACAGAGGGGAAAATTAAAAAAAAATGAAGTTGTAATTCTAGGTGAGGATTTGAAGTCGAGGAAGCAGGGACCAGTGGAGAGTGCAGTCCCAAGCAGAGCCGCCTTGTTCAACCTTGTCTGCACTTAAAAGGAATTGATGGTCAAGGTTAACTGACTTTTTCCATTCCTCCTCGTGTCTGTGTTTTGTATTTCGTATATACTGCGACTTTCTGTTGGGTAGTCTGAACAAGGGTCCCGGTACGGCTGATAGCAAATATCTCTCTAGGTTGGAGGGAGAGTATGTTTATTAGGAGAGGAGAGTGGTAAACAAAATAGAGAATGTGGAATGAAACTAAAGTGCAACCAAGTGTGCATGGGCATTTACATGTTTCGCAGCCGCAGCCTCTTCACCATTTATTAGCTAGCTTAATGAGTGGCATAGAGATGAGTACAGAGACCAGTATCTTCTCAAACTCTTTAATGTTCACATCCATTCGTAAATGAAAGGTTGATTTTGTTCTATGTCATTTCACACAAGTACAGATAGAAAAATATATATAGTGTAAATTTACGCAAATCTGGATAGAAATATCAATGTAGCCGTTATTTAAGGTGTGTCGGCATTAACTTCAAGAAATCAGAAAAATCAGCATTGCTTACATCATACACCAAGCCTTAATTTCCGTTGAAGAGTGTATCATCATTAAAAAAGCTCAAAGCTGTAAAAAAAGTGCTATAGAGTGCTTTCCCCTTTCAAGGTTACAGGAAAATAGCTTATGGACTTCTCTCAGCCCATTCAGTGCCCAAGCTCCATCCCCTTTTACCCAAAAGCGCGGCTCTCCATTTAGTGGGTTGCAGAATCAATGAAGAGAAAATTGCCCACTTTTTGCTCCAAACACATTTCGCAGCCTCCCCCTAAGGCTGGGCCAGAGAGAGGAAGTGAGGGAAGGCATGTGTGTGGGGGGGGGGGGGGGGGGGGGTATGGGGGTCCCTATCACAATCATTCCTTCTATTCTCCTGTCTTCAACACCCATCTCGTTACTGGGGTTCGATTTTTGGCTCCCTCCACGGTGTCTCTGGTCTACATTCTCCCCCACCGCGCTCCCAGCCCAACCATCCATAACCATCCATAACCATTTAAACCTTCTTCTTAATCCCTACTACCCCCATCTAGAGAGCCCAAAGCCGTATACTGTGCCGTCTTCCATCTTCCCCCTCCTCCGCCTCCCCCTCCTCCTCTTCCTCCACCTCCTCCCTAGCCTCTACCTCCTTCTCCTTCTCCTCCTCCGCCTCCCCCTCCACCTCCTCCACCTCCTTCACCTGCTCCTCCTGCCTGGTGGTGCTCAAACCAGTGGTTGAGTGTCACCGCTGAGGGAGGCAGGCAGGGACTCTGCACTTCCCTTGTAGATGGGTTTCTTCTGGGAATGGTCATCGCTGAAGAGAGAGAGAGAAAGAGATAAAATCAGAAGATGAGTGTTTTTGCACAATTAACCTCCCAGCAGCCCACAGCGGGTGCTGGGAAAAGTATATGTGGACTGTGGAGAAATTATAGACTGCAAACTAGTCATCTTCTGTCCGTGATATGAAAGTCGGCATCTCGAAAACGTTTTTTGTTGCTGGCGTGCAGGAATTTCTTAAGCAGTGTGTGAAGTCTGAGACATCTCTGTGTGTTTTTACAACATGCAGCTTGCTTTAACAGACCTCGCTCTACTCTGGCACACATTTTTAGACAACAGAAACATCCACGCGTAGACAAAAACATCAGGAAAACCAAAACACGACCCTGGTGTGTGCAAAAAAGCAGACAAAAAGGTGAACTGGGCAAACTCTCATGGCCAAAGGGCCCTGTGTTAGTTTTCAATTTTTGAGAGTTGACGGCACGCCTTTTCCCCATGCACTGACGAGGTTAATGAGCAAGGGGTCACACTGCTCATTAACATTCCCTGGCATTGGTCTTTGGCTGACATGTGCATAATATTCCGATCCGCACAGAAATGACCCCGGTGCCATTAGTCAAGGCAGCGGTCTAAGTGTGGAAACTGTACAAAACCAGAGTGGATTATAAAGAGGTAGGGGGGCGGGGGCGGGGTCGGGGAGGTAAACAACATGGTGGAGGGGGCGAGCACCACGAAGAGAGACGGCACTGTGTGGCTGGTGATTATTCTGCCCTATTATGCTTTAAAACTTCAAAAGAGCATGGGTCCACAGATGTGCACAATAGGCCATTGCAAATAAAGCCAGATTCACACATGCACACAGTAAAGCACGTATGCGTATACATAAACACAATGCCTAATGTTATGTATGCAAACATTAAGGATTATTTTTCAAAGCAAAAAAATATACAGGCACAAAAGCGGAACACACACATACACACACATAGAAATATATATATAAGAGGCATATGAACATACACACAAACACATTCCCACACTTTAAAGAAAGGGCCTTGGTACCATAACTGCAGTCAAAGAGAAAAATTAAAGCAATAGCCATATAATATGCGCATATAGACCAAGCTACAGAATGAGAGCTGGACTAAAGGAGGGCAAAACAAGGACGTAAGTGCAGATAAAGCGCAAATAAAAAAACAAACAATCAAAGATGCATAACACGCACACACAACACCCACATGCATAACACACACGCACAACACACCCAGTCACACGGGCACGTAACACACGCTCGCCGAGCATCGGGACGCACAAAAAAACCTTGAATTGTATGTAAAAAGCACTAAATTATTCAAAGATTCATTGTAAAATTCAAGATTCAAGTAAAGTTATAAATCCTCATTCACATCATCATAAATCATACATCATCTGTCATATCCCGTAACAAATGGCCAGTGTAACTGTTGACGGTGACGCTATCGCGACGTATCACTTTAAGCTAGTAGACGTGAATGGTCGTGAACACAACATTATGAAGATGCGGTTGCAGGGTGTTCTCACATGGGTCCCTTGGCCTGCTTGGCGCGCTGGGCCGTGCGGAACAGGAACACGCTCACGGTCAGCATCAGCACCAGGAGAGAGGCCACCGCCGCCGTCATCAGCAGGACGCACCCGTTGGTGGTCCTGTACCAGGAGGAGCCCTCTGTGGACACAAAGGACCAGGTTCATACTGTGAAAAGCACGCATTTATCAGGAGAAAGGTGGTATTGTTGAGGTTCCACTCAGAGGGAGTGAAATGATCTGGCTGTGCGTCTGATCCGACTGGATATGTTGTGAAGGTTGCCCTTGGCTCTTGTTTCTGCTGACCAAACAACAGTAAAATTCAGTACGAAGCCTGCGTAAGGGATTTGGATCCGGCTGTTAAAAGGCATAGTTCAGAGGCAGGAACGGCTCTCCGAGGGAGGGGGAATCACACGCACACAATCGGCAACACAACAGGACAACAAAACGATAAAAAACTGAAAAACAACACACAAGGAAAATATGTTTATGAGCTGAGACTCCGGAGTGAAGAACTTTTACCCAGAGCACAGAATAAACAAAACACAAATTCTGTTATGCTGCTTCCCGCTACTTTCTGTATTGCAACAACATTTCAAAAAGGTTTTAATAAATCATTCATGAATCACAAAACTTGCCTACGCATTTAAAGCAACAAGATCCACATCAAATACAGGTTATGCTGTCGTATACCACACCAGCAGGTCTGTTTTGGTCCACAAACAGCCAGGCCTCCGTCCCGGTTCAACCGCCCGGTAGAGCTCGCCTGACTACTTATCAGGGGGGCCACCGCACAGAAGGAGCACGGAGCACAGTTCAACATTTGCTCATGCAATAACTCCCAAGCAAGTAAGTGGCTGTTCATTCAAGACCCTCGATGTTCCTGATTTCCTAATCGGTGCGTGTGCCCCCAGGCGTGCATCCTAGTGGTCCAGTGGAGCGCGCCGATGACTTAATCACTGCACGTACCAGACGAAGAAATGTTCACCATAATAAATAACGCATCCGGTTGTCTTAATAGCCTTTTTAGAGGCTGTGTAATTAGAGGCAGCGCCATCGGCAGGCGGGTGCATCACGCTAGGTGACAGCGCGGCGTCTTTGTAAATCCGCAGGTCACCGACGGCTGATGAGGATGGATGGAGTGACAAGGAGCGGATTAGCAGTTATGTTGTAATGGAATTCATTCCCCATTCGAGTACAAGCTTGACATCTGGCAAGCTGCCCAAATGGATAACTGTATAGAATTTCTATAGAGTTTGGTTACCATTTACTATTTAGTCTTTTGCCAGTCTTTTATCCAATGCAATACAGGTCATTAAGAACATTAATTGCACTTGTTTTGTATCTTGCGCGGAGACCAACCACTCAAGGTACACACAGAGTGTACTGCTAATGTTCTGGAAGGTTTGTTTTGCTGCTCTGCGTTTTCCATTTGCCTCCAGAGTGATTGATTATTTTCAACGATTCTGATTCAACATAAAAAATGTAATTCATCCTGTAGGATAATAGATATCTTCTGCTGTTAAAAGTAATAGGCTGAATGAGTAAGTAAATCAACAGCTTCCTATCGCTTTCTACGTTTAGAAAAATATAAAAACAAACAATTCTTTGTCGGTTGACGCCTTGTGTCTGCAGTAAGACGCCCATTTCCTCGGCTGAGGACAGAGTTTTGTGATATTTAGTCGGTGTAGTGCGAACATGGCCTTGGTCAAGCTGTCATATCTGCCGTTACTTTAGCCGCTCTTATAGCCTACTTGGCATTTTCAAAGGGATTCTTTGCCCGTCTGGGATTATGTGTAAAGTGCAGTAAAATGTGGGCATTTGGTCTATTCAGACCGTGAATAAAAGCTTTATAATGTCCGGTCCATGTCCTCTTTTGAACTGAAACGTACACATTTTCGACATAGATATTGAACCACTTCTCTCTGGATTGCTTTTGTATGTTTATTTGTTGTTGTTATGTAAAATATATATACGTATCCGCTCTCATCTGGCATGGGTTTTGATCCAAACAGACAAACGTCTGTCATGTAATCAGCTGCCACTGAGGATTTGAAACCACATGCCTGCACTCTACCTGTGGGAATCCATGAGAAGGTAGACCAACCCCTGTCTCTTTAACGACATGTACTTGACTGCAAGTCGCTCGCAATGAAAGTGTTTGCAAAGAAAACACAATCCCTTTTGAAATGTGCGTGCGTCCCTTATAGTGCAGCGGACACTTGTACTACATGCACGACTTTCCCTGCCTCCTATGGCCCGTTCCCATGCAGTGGTACGTACCGGGCAGGACGTCGATGCTGATGACCTGGCTGCTTCTGAGAGCCCTCTCGGCGGGGTCCGTGGCTGTGCACCGGTACAGCCCTCCATCACCCGCCTGCACGCTCCTCAAGGTCAGCTGAGGGGAATCCAGCATCCAGTCCTCACCCTGGGCAGCCACACAGAGACACACACACCGAGACGGACACCACAGTTAGAGACTGCCACAAAAAAAGAGCAGGAGAAGCTCTGGAGATTTTTCAGCTAATCTGCGCACGGCCTGGAAGTGTTACAATTTGTGCCAAATGAAGCCTATTGTACTCACCTGGGGGAACAGCAGCTAAGGAAGCATCGTAAAAGCATGGCACGAAGGAGGGGATGAGAGTAACAGAATGAGCGGCAGAGAAATAGGGAAAAGTGTGTCACACGTGAAAGCGCACAGGTACACACACACACACGCACACACACACACACACACACACAAAAGTGGTTGCATGGGCGAAGAACCCTAGAGTCCGAGCAGAAATGTATTTACCTGGGCATAATCCCATAGACCGAACGTTACATCAGCATGAGTCAATAACCCAGATAACACCGTCATTAGCAGGGAGTCGTGCGGCAGCGGCGCACTGTTAACACAACACGTAATGAGACGGCTGGGGAGCGCGAGGTATTGTTGACTCAGAAATAGCAGCACAATTATGGGATGGAGCTCGACATGGGAGACAACAAATAATAGGACGGACGCAAGGATCGGGGGAGAGGGGAAAAAAAAGATTAACTACAAAAAAAGGAGGAAGCAAGGAGGAGGACCTACTTGTTCATTTGTTTTTGTTTTTTGTTTTCTGTGTTTGGAGGAGAGGGTGAAAAAAAGACATTACACCGTGAAAATGATTTGGCGCCTGGGAGCTGCAGCTCCTGCCAAGAAAGTCCATTTCAATTTGAATGGTTCAGAATTAAGAGGATTTCCCATAAAGGCCAGGTCTGGCCAGAGCGGCATTTTGTATGCAAATCCACTGGCTCCCGATGCAAAGTGCCTCTCTGGCTGCAGGGTGTTGTCATTATCGGGAGGGACTGGAGGGGGGGGGGGGGAATCGGTGTGTGTCTCTAGTGTGGGTCCTGATAGGAAGTACTGTCCATCTTTAAAGTGCAAGGGGGAAATAACGGAGATTCGGAAATCTATTATAGACTGTAAAATAGTAGGAGGGCACACACAGGCAGGTGCAGGCTATCACACACACACACACACACACACACACACACACACACACACACACACACTCACACAGATTGTGTGAGTGTGTGTGTTGGACTGGCAGATTTATTGAGTGGCTAGTAAGTGAAGAAACTTCATGTTCAAGAAAGACCATTACTTTGCCCCTTATGAAGGCACTACATCACAAAGACATTGCCTAAGAGGGCAATGGACAGTTGGGCAGTCATAAAGTTTGATACATTCCTTCAATGAACTGACGTATCAGTAGTTAACTTGAGTCATCAGGGTGAATAACAAAAGGTGCATGGCACACTGTCAATTTTGTCTTTATTCTTTCCACATGCTATGGCTATAGGCTATGGTTTTGTGCCAAATAATTCACACTAGTGGCCATTACAATTGATAGCGCTGCTGAGGCCATGGATACGATGTAATGTTCTCTTTTTACCACAGGGTGGCGGTATAACTAATCACTCATCAAATTATTATTCCAAATGCCCGTTGTGACTTTTTAAGCCGCAGTCTTAATTTCCCCAGAGCAAGTGTTTGCTTACGTTTAGGGAACAGCCGCAGTTGAATGATTCAATGACGATTAACCAAAACGTCAGATAAATCATTGAGAACATATCCACACAATTGTTTTCAGGTTGACTGGCTCTCGTCTAAACCTCATTCCACTATTAATACTGTGTAAGTGGTCTCCTTCAGCTAACTACCGAGCTCAAGCCAACCATCTGCTTGAATACAGAGGACACACCAACACAGAAAGGTTGGACAAGAAAGTTTGGTGTGAGATTGAAGACCCAGCACACAAGACAGGGAAATGCAGAGGTTTTTCTCCATTAAAAGAAAAAGGAAAAAAATAACAACCGCGAAAAAAAAAAAAGGTCTCCCTTTGTGAGTGAGTGGGCGAGAGAGGAAGTGAGTGTGTTTGTCACCACAGAATTGCCATTGCAATGACACACCACTTAATTGCATTCCTTGAAAAAAAAAATCACAATTTTCCTAGAATCGCTGTACATATCGTGTTGGCACTCAAAAACCATTGTTATATCGTATCGTGAGGTCCCTGGGATTCCCGGTCTTTAGTGAAGGATTTCATCTTACCTCTTTGCTCCAGTAGAAGTGCGGTCTCCTCCCGTGATGACCCCTCATGGAGCAGTCCATCACCACATCCTCCCCCGGGAGCACCTCCAGGATGCTTAGCCTCCTCAGGGAGCCCAGGAGCTGGCTGCCCCTCCCCTGGGGGTAGATGGTCGGGCTCTTCATGACTGATGGACCAAGAGTCGGAAAGCATTATTATTATTTATAAAAATGACTTTCTTAGTTAAGCTCTGAACTGTGTGTGTGTGTGTGTGTGTGTTGTGGTGTGGTGTGGTGTGGTGTGGTGTGGTGTGTGTGTGTGTGTGTGTGTGTGTGTGTGTGTGTGTGTGTGTGTGTGTGTGTGTGTGTGTGTGTGTGTGGATAGGGATAGGGTTTTATATATATTATAAACACACATACAGATATTTGTAGTTCGTATGCATCTATTTTTCTGCATCATTTCTTGAGATCACGACCTTCACCAACATCTCATTTCTGAATACCAAAAACAACTCAAGATATTACTTGAGTGTATTTCAATAAATTAATAACCCCTTTCTTGAAGGGGTGTGCGTTTGGGGGGTTGTGTGTGAATAAAAGGGGGCTTTTTGACCTGCATCGAGAGAGAGATGCTATGTTCGGACTGCTCCTGCAGTGTCTCCCTCTAACTCTGGCTCTCCTAATTGCCATAGTCCCATCCAATCATTGGCGGTCATTGATCCCCCATCCCCCAGTCTATCAAATAGCTCTGTGGTTCGATTGAACAGCCACTGAGAGGACGTGGGGGGTGGGTTGGTTGTATAAGTGGAGCAGTAACATTGTTTACAGGATGTGCTCTCCGTATATCCTCAAACAAACCTTACAGGCCGGCTTTTGACATTTATAATTCGCTGCTGTTGCATGGTGCTTTCCGTAGCTGCAGAGCATTCCTGACTGTTACCTACCAAGGCTGGTGATTACCTGAAAACGTGTTGGTCCGGTTCTCTGCTGGGAGGGAAGTTGTGTCCACATCGAGAGATTCTCTTTCTCCACCTGGCACTGTAAAAGGTAGCAGGGTTTGGAAGGACAGGGGATACTTTTACTGAGTTTTGCTCTCCACAAACCCAAACAATCCACAGACAAATCCAAAAACAACAAAGAATGAGGAAATTGAATGACATAACCACATCCTGGTTGCCTCAAATTCCCCTGGTGATCTCTCAGAGTCCTACTCATATTCAAAATTTAAAATATGTGGGGGTGTTTTGCATATGTTTTGCATTGTTTGCTGTGTTCCTGGCAGGACTTACGAAACATATTCAGGGTAAGGGCCTGGGAAGAGTTGTCTGGCGTGGAAGCATTGTTGGAGACGCAGGCGTAGACACCACTCCAGAATGGCATCATGCTAGGTATAGTCGTCCTGTGGAGTGGCTGGTAGTTTGTGTCAGACCTGTCCGGTATTACGTAACGCCAGCGACCTTGATTCTAGTGGCGGGAGCGGAAAGAAAAAATGAATATGCAGATAAGAGTCATGTGTTTTCAACTAGTTATCAGTACGCATATCAAGGGCCACCTGAGGAACAATGCATTTCACCATTGGCTTCATTGAATATCACCTTGGTATAGGTTACAAAACAACTTTCAAAGATTAGTCCATCTGAATTGCCGCCTGTACTATAAAATATGATAGCATATGTTGTTGTGGCGACAAATAGATTTGTACCAACATTGTATCAACATTTTCTGGATGTTATTGGATGGACGGTACTGGATAATGTTGTATAGCACTTTTTATTTCTCACACAAACGCTTTAACAGCCGAAAGTGAACCCAAGTAAACCAGTGGAGAGCTGTGAGCGAGCTGTCGTCATACCGTGAGCTTCCTCAGGTGAACCTGGCTCAGATCAACCCCAGGATCTGTGCTCATGCACTCCAGGATGACCTCAGCATTCTCCAGAACCGGCTTGCTCGGTCCCCGAACGTAAAGGCCTCCTAATGGAACAAGGAAGAAGCACATATATTAACTTACTAATTACAGAAGAACGTGTCACGTGCCATGTGAAACGGAGTAGCCTATTGGCGCGCACTCTTAGACATATAAGCCTGCAAAAACATGTGTGTGTTAACCTATGCTGGTAATGTCGGCGGAGACTACTGAAACACATTTCCAGAGACAACTATGTCCTGTTAATGCTGGAATTGTGCCAGAACTTAAGGGCAAAAAAACATAGCAGAAAAAGGTTACACTATACAACAAAAGGCTTTATTGTTCAGTAAAGCCTAAACAAAAACTAACGAAAACAACACTGCGTCACACTGGCTACAGTGAAGTCAGTGTTTCACATTCATATGAGATTGAGACTAAACAGCAATAGCATTTTATCAGCCTCATAGTTAAATGTAGAGCAGATACCAGGAATTTATATTGTATAGACTAATTACATTTTATCTGGAAACCTTAGCGTTGTCATCTTATTGTGCATATATATTCTACCCTTACGTTGAAGTTCAACAATATTTGCTTATGCTGTATACAGTATTCTTTTTATCTTTTTAAGCCTATCTAGGTTTGCTGTAATGTATCACTGAAAAAAGGATTGTGGCTGTCCAAACCGTCAGTAGAGCAGTTTGATTAAACATCCTTATATTTAAGTTCGCTGAAAAGGTTACACGCGTGTATTATAATTGTTTACGGACTAAAGTCATATTTACCGTCATTGCCATGGATCAGAATGACCAAAAATATCACCAGAACTTCCTTCATTTCTGTAACTTCTGTAATTTCTGTAACTCAACAAGTGGTGCGTCGTTTAGTCTTTCTTCTGAAGCAGGCGCTTGGTTTTTATTCCCCAGGTTATGGGGTGTGTCTGTCGCGCCTTTCGCTTTCCGTTTACATTGTTTTGACCGCGCACACGACACTTGTATCACAACATGTGACCATATCACCGCATAGGCCAAGTGCGTCACTAACTTTTGGATATATGTTTTGCCTGGGCTGGTTGAATCTCTCTATCATTTCCAACATTTGGGGGATTTCGATACAGTCGTCTGCTTTCGTTTTAGGTTTCCTAACTGAACACTAAACAAGACGCGACTACAATTACACAACACTATAGCTGTGCAATACACAAATAATTTAAAAAGAAAAAGTACAATAACAACAAGCACCGTCACATGTGGAATTCGATTACAATAGAAGTGGCTACTGAAATGCAGCACTTCATTTTCTGTCTTTAAAAATCAGGCGCGAGTGCACCTGTCGTGAGAAGCGTCCCCTCGTAAATATTTTCTTGGATGCTGTAAATCAGTTAATCATTTTGACAAAGTACGATAAGGCAATATTTTCAAAGGGAACTAGTCCCTGAAGTCAGAAGAAAACATGCAATTAAAACAAGAACAGAGGACACAACGTTATTGATATTATTGGATGGATGGAATTGATTGAGTCTTATATGGTCGCTAGGGGACGCGTGTCCCAACAGCGGTGCGCGCTACGGTACAGACCCGGCGTGGCGCCAGGGGGCTCCCGTAGAGCCGCGCGCTCCCCCCCACAACAACAGGAACCGGAAGCGCTAAAACACCACCACAATCCTTTCGTGCTTATGTCTGAAGTCAGTTAGGATACGTTATTTTAATCGAATTATTGTTGTCACTGCAACGACGTTTAAAACATGCATAGGTAGAGGTTGTCCATCTGGTGAGTAGCACAATACGCGGTGTGTGATCGAGCAGAGAGCGGGCTGTAGCCGGTGTGGCTGAGCCCAGGTAGCTGGGGCTCAGAATACTGCTATTGTTTTTAGCACAGTATAGCGCCACACTAAGGCTCCAGAAACTATTGTACACGACTAATCCATGACATTTTGAATGTGACCAGTTGTGTGTTAATGTGTTATAAATTGTTTCCATTTGCTCTTGTAATGGTTACTGTAGAATTGTATATATCGGTGGTGTACAGGATTTCTGACGATATATGCATATCGTTAGACATATCAACAGCTATATTTTAAGTGTAACTGATCACCGTTTTCTAATAGCTTTTTGTCTCTTTCTTATTCCAGATACAGCCTTTGAAGCGTGGATTTCGTCAATTTGGCTGATTAACGCACAGGCGTTGACACATACCGTACAACACAGGCATTCGGTCAGTGCAGTGAAGTAATAACACACGTCTAATTGTGGCCGTCCAGATGGCTAACAGCACCGCCACCACGGTGAAGCCCCTCATGATTCCTGGTCCTGCGGGACGAGCCAGCCCGGAGGTATCGCAGGTATGTCTTCATGAGTATGTTCGATGTTGATATTAAGAAAACACGTAATGGGTTCAATGCAGATATTCACAATTCCGTATTACGGTTTTTGAATGTATTAATTTAATATGTAATTATAGATGACTGAATTAGGAGCAAGTCTATTCATTAGGCTTCTGTCTTTTTTGTCATTCCTTGGACGCATTGAAGACTCACTGGTACCTTTTTATAGCCAGGGTAGGCAATTCTCTACAGGTCAAAAACAGCAATCCATAGATCAAATGCTCCGTAAAAAAAAATGGTGATAGTGGTGGTTAGTGAGGTCCCCCCTTCACTGTAAAGCGTCTTTGAGTGTCTAGAAAAGCCCTATATAAATTAAATCCATTGTTATTATTATTATTATTATCATTATTATTATTATTATTATTATTATCCAGTACCGTGGCTGTTGCAGGCCTATAATAAATCTGTCCAATTATTGAATTCACCCTGGTTGAAATTATTGGATGGTTCACGAGTCTGTCTACCTACCCGGCTACCCGGGTGCACTCTGCCCAGGCACTCTCTGCGCATGACTTAAGATTTACAAGTTAGGCAGACCTATAGTTTAAGCTAGCGAGCTAGCTGTTTTGGGAGAGTGGCATTGGAGGAAGGCCTAAAGGGAATGGTAGATCTTTTCGGTTGGATACTTTCGAAATCGAGCTTAGCTTTTAGCATATCACAACATGGTGAGAGAGCTTCTGATAGAGCTATGAGAGTAATGTGAATACACAGTCTAATGGTCCTGTGAATGCTGCCTCCTGTGCTCCCATTAGGTCCTCACTAAGAAGAAGCTGCAGGACCTGGTGAGGGAGATCGACCCAAATGAGCAGCTGGACGAGGACGTGGAGGAGGTGGGCGTCCACTGTTAATTAAACTCATGGGTTACAAGCATCAGAAGGAAGAATGCCAAGAAAACAAGAGATAATCATTTTAAATTAATATACACAATATGTATTTATGTTTTTTGTATATTTTTGGCTTATTCATCATCATAATAGCATTTGATCGAGTGCGGGTGGCAGGACCTATTTCAATACCATATTTCAATCCAATATTTTGATTGATTAAAGGGAGGGAGGGGATGCTTTATTTTGCATTCCCTTCACATAGTATTGGAGAAAGTGTCATTTTTCAGTTGGCTTCTTTGCAAATCGGATAGAAGCATTCGTAATTCAATTCAGTTTTCTCAAATAATAAGATAAGAATATTGCTTTACTATGATGTAATACCCCTTCTAGAAGTTGGCAAACATTTGCATATTATTGCAATATTATCATTGCCCAATTCCCAAAACATCATCGATCTATCACGTCACCATATTGATATTAGATAAATGTATCACCCAGGTCCCACCAGCCACTCACTCACACACTCACTGTACGGCCCCCCCTCTCAGATGCTGCTGCAGATTGCCGATGACTTCATTGAGAGCGTGGTGACGGCAGCCTGCCAGCTGGCCCGCCACCGCAAGTCCAACACCCTGGAGGTGAAGGATGTGCAGCTACACCTGGGTGAGTGCCTGCTGGCTCGCTTAACTCTTGGTGTGAGGAGAAAAGCTTTAAATATGGTCGATATGATGTGTGCTCACATAAGGCCAAAGCTAGGCATTTAGCAGATGGATATACCCATTAAGTGACTTCCTTGAGTAGTGAAATCAGATGTATGCGATTTAAGGTGCAGGTAACTGTTTGGCAATGTCTTGCAAATGTTATGTTCTGAGAATTGCACTGCGTGCACAAAGATACTTCTCTCTTCGGCAATATAATGAAATGGTTTCATCAAGTACAATCAAGCCTCAAGACTTAATTTTTTATTGAGCATTCATTTTGGTTGGTTCAATCAAGCTCAACTTGTAGAGAATGGCATTCACATTGCCAGGGTTACGGGTTTGTTTCCCACTGCAGCCACCCATGCTAGCAATGCACAGTGTTTATTTGAAGACACTGGATACAAGCGTTGAGTGTGATCCGCGTGACACATGATACGTGGGACATTTGGCGGATGCTTTGGGTAGCGTCCGCCAAATGCGTCCTTATTTGTCCTTTTGGGGAGAGAAGCTGCGTTGTTGATTGTTGGTTGACTAATGATCGTTGTTTCCCTGCCAGAGCGCCAGTGGAACATGTGGATCCCTGGCTACGGTTCAGAGGAGATCCGGCCATTCAAGAAGGCCTGCACCACAGAGGCACACAAACAGGTCAGTGCATGTGAATGGGTATCTCTGTGTGACGGCCGCGTTAAGGGTAGAGTGTGGTACAAAATGTGTTTTGATGTTAAATTGGGCAATTTCTTTTCACCATACTGGTTCGGGTTTCAGTCAGTGACCAGATTTGATTTGCTCTATTCCTTTTTCACCATGTTCACAAAATGGTGAATCAAAACCAGCAGTGATGGGTCAAATAATTTCAATAGAACCATATAAAATAATAATTACATTAATAATTAATTTAATGGATAATTGGGGGGTTGGGGGACTGTCACAGGTTACTGACTGATGACAATATATAATTGTATATTATTTTATATGAATATAATAATAATTTTGGTATTTTTAAAGATATCCTGCTTAATGGAACGGGATCTAAAAAGATGTTTGGGGAAAGAAACGGCCAACTTGTGTTCAAATAACAATTTATACTGTGATTTTCTCTCATTTCAGAGGATGGCACTGATCCGCAAGACAACCAAAAAGTAAAAATGACGGCTCCACTGTACTCCGTACCCATCCACCGGGATCTTTCTAATGTTTTCCTTGTTTTCAACATGGCTTGTCCACCACGGATGATTCGATGATAGGGGGAGGTACAATAAAATAAGGTATGGGTTGTGAACGACGAGGTTTGAACAGCCAGTGTTGCATACTATAAGATGATTGGTCACCCAGTGTAACATACTAGGAGATGATTGGACACAGTGGGTTACATACAAAATATGTATGTGATAATATTGGATAGCTAGGGTAACGGGTATTACGATGGGAGGGTATGGGGTAAATATGTTTCTTCTTCACCCATTGGTTTTTCTCTTAATGTTTAGTTGTTTTGCCAGTACTTTCACAATCCCATTCTTCTTTGTTTGGCAAATTATTTTTTACATTGAGTACACATGTATGGGATGGTGTGTTTTTTTTTTTTATTAAGACTACTTTTGCTTTCATGTTGTGTTTTGATATTGTTAGTAAGTGTAAGAAGAATCGGTTTCCTTTAGTGGAAAAAAAAAAATCTTGCTGTTGAAAGTATTTTACAAGTACCGGATTATTCGTTACATAATTGTTGTTTTGGCTAATCTCCGCTCTTGTCCCAACCCAAATAATGTTTTTAGTTTTCTTTTTAATTGTCAAAATAATACGTCATTAAAAATAGTTTTTTTTGTGTATGTGTTTGGCACTGTGTTTGAATCTAGTAGTATACTTAGTTATCTAGTTGCCAGTTATTCATTTATATATCGATATAATTATCCAGTTATGTCTGGGCCATATGAATCCTGATTGATAGACGATGCATTTATCATAGTTCCTGTAGGGGCATGATCGATTAAATTAGTAAATTGGTTTTCTTTGTACGGTAGCTTTACTTAAATCGTTTTTATTTCATAAATAAAAACGAGATGTAGGCTACACATCAGTGTGTGGCAATGCTGTCATGTTGTCAACAAATAACACTTTTAGGAAAAGGACGGTAATTCTTCAGTCTATTTAGCGACAAGCTCAGGCTTGTTGGCAGTCACTGCGATTGACTCATGCGGTTCCAACCAATCAGCAAAGAAGGATAATTACACAAGTCTTTGACCCCATCCGGCTTCATCCGCAGCACTTCTTCTTGCGCTTGGTTCCGTCGGCAGTCTGCGGCTGCCCGGCGGCTCCCTCCCTCTGCGCGTTCAACCCCTGGGGCGTCGTGCACTTCACGCCGTCCCATCCCTCGCGGAGCTCCACCTCTCCGCTGAGCAGGCCGTCGTAGATCCGCCGGCTCAGCACATCGAACGCCTCTTGGACGTTGTTGCCCGTCTTGGCCGACGCCTCCACATAGGGCATCCCCATGCGGCTCGCTAACTTCTCCGCCTCCTCCCGGCTGATCACCCTCTCGCTGTGGTCGTCCGCATCGCAGTCGCTCTTGTGGCCCAGAAGGGTGAACATGACCCGATGCGGCACGACGCGCTCGCACACCTCGTCGTGCCAGTCCTTCACGTGGTCGAAGGAAGCGCGGTTGGTCACGTCGAACACCAGCAGGCCGCCGACAGAGTTGCGGTAGTAGGAACGCGTCACAGACCTAGGGGAGGGGGGGAAGTAGATAAATGTTCAACGTTTGCAGTATCTTAGGAAATATGAAATTGATTTGCATCGTCCTCTTTCATACCCAGTCTGAAATTCAGAGTCAAGACTATATTGCATTAACTATAGGCTATCTTTACACTAGGTAATTGTAATTGAAGAATTGTACTTAACTAGGTGGGTTTCTAAGGTATGGCAGCGACAATAAAGATGAGAGATCTGGATAGCCATATGAGAACTTCAAACATAAACCTTCTATCAAAATGCTTCTATTCATCAAACAGCAGCCCATTCTTTCAGACTGCCCTGGCAGCAGGCTTGGCTGGTGGGGAAACCTGTTCTGTGAGAATCACGCCACAACACCTATAATTGACTTGATCTTTAATGAGGTCAGATGTCAAACAGTGAGTTTCTGATCATTAATTCCTTTTGCGGAGTGCTCTTGAAGAGAAACTTCCTCAACGTTGAGCGACATAAGTTGGCAGAATTAACAAGTGGTGCCTTGGCAGGGAGGTTTGAAAAATGAATTATCCTTGTTGGACTTAAAGAATAATAGCAAACTTGATTAAACACATTGCTGCAAGTTGCACAGCATGTGGGTATGTGTTGAAATATATGTAGCAGGTAACTAGTAACTAGTATTTAACACAACGGGGACGCTTTGTGTCGACTGACAGCACATTTCTTTGTGATACATGGCCTTAATCAGCAGCAAACAATAAACACACTACACTGTCCTGTATGCCGTAGTGCAAACAGGAAGAAGGCCTCTTCTAGGTTGACTCCATATATCCCAGGCTTTCCAACATCATCACTCAACCATGTTGACGTTATTTTAAACATAATCAATCGTCCACCCCCCTCCCTCTGTCTGTCGCTCATGACAACACGGCTCTCCCATGCTGAGAGAGTTGGGGTCTTGCCTGAAGCGCTCCTGGCCCGCCGTGTCCCAGAACTGCAGTTTGATGCGGACGCCGGGCTCCACTTCCAGGAAGTGGACGTAGAAGTCCACCCCCACCGTCTGGTTGATGTTCTCCAGGAAGGCGTCCTCCGTGTAGCGCTTGAGCAGCGAGGACTTCCCCACCGTGGAGTCCCCCAGCATGATGATCCTGAACTGGTACTGCCACAGGGACAGGTCCATGTCTGACGGCCTGTGCGGCGGCAGGAGGGGTTCAACACATGGACGATAATATCAAGTATCTATGGAGAGGCTGGCTCGTCAACCAAATATCTAAATGGTCGACAAAACCAAAAGAATGTTCTTCAATGTGGAGAGCAAACCAAGGGAGAACAGGCAGGCGGGAACGGTGGAGGAGATCAACATCAACAACAGCGATGCTTGCCTTCAGGATTGGGAAATCCAGACCCAGTTTCTCTCCCTTATGGGGGAGGAGGGAATGGGTGAGGAAGTTGCTGGCGGTGGGTGGGTGGGTGGGAGGAGCAGGAGCCTAGGAACAGGTTCCCACAGGCTGGTTCCCTATCCGCACACAGATGAGGAAGAGGCAGAGATGAGGGCTGGCGGCGTGGTCATAAATCTCCAGCGGGACAGATTAGACTCTCCCCTCTCCGTTTCCCTCAAAGATCAACAGCACGCCCCGGCCCGGGTGTCCGGAGGACCAATCCCCTCTCTATCTCTGTCCGCCTGGGACGATTCCAGTGTATATCCCAGCTCTGAGTAGCAACCAAGCCTTGGAAAGAGTTTTAAAATGTCCCACCAAAAGGTGTTGAGTGTCAGTCCTCTCCCTGGACTGTGGATATGGTAACTGCTGCTCCAGTCATGCATGCACGGTACTGGGAGGAGTGCACTGCAATAAAGGGGTGCGGGTGTGTAAAGTTTTCTCCCTTGCCTGTTGATACTTGAAAAAGGGAGGGTTGAGAGGTGGGAGGGGTAACAGGCTGTCTGATGGAGGGGAAGTTGTCTTCACATTTATTTCACCATATTAATGCAGGCCTTGAGTTCCTGTTCAAACCCTGCGGTTGGGCATTGAAAAGGCATTAGCCAATCACACAAACGTCCATACACTGGCCTCTCCCATGGAGTGTGTATGCACGTACAGTATTTGCCGTTGTAAGAATCTACAGTGAGTCAGAGGAATGGGCAGTGTCTTGCGTGGTAAACATCGAGAAAAGAAGGAAGGCAGGAAGGAAGGGGCCCAGGGTCTCCATTCTATTCTGGTTTTGAGGGGTTTGCTCATGATTGGTCAGTTGCATTGTATTTCTGAATAGAATGCCATCATGACTTAAATGTCATGACGTCAAGGCCCCGTTGAACTCTGCTGTTGCTGGGGAATGGACTCCACTGTAGATGTGGCGCAGGCCTATTTGAACAAGATTGGTGGTTAATAAGGGCAGTTAGACGCTTCAAAGTAGACAGTGATGAGTCATGTAGAAAGCAGAACTGTCTCACTGTGATAATTCTGCAAGACACTTCAGAAAGATGTAGATAAGACATGTTGAAAGAAAGCAGATATGATACATTTTGGGTTTATAAAGTCTAATGCTTCATGTTACCCGTGACAGGTCCAACAGCCATTATACACACTGTCACTAGGGTTTTAAGCGTTCAAACATACACGGTATATTTCAACCTACCACAACAAACAATTTGAGAGCTTGAGAAGCGAGGTCATGTGATTGGGGGAGCTGGCATGATGGTATTAGCTGACCAGTATCTTGTTTGATCAACGGAGGTCACTGAAGCGTCACTGTTTAGACGCTCTGCTCTCCCTATCGGGCGTGTTCTCAGCAGCATTCTCTCATGTGATGCTCTGCCTTTTCACCCATCACAAGCCAGTATTGACTTAACCGTTTGCTAACCTGCCCCAAGTCACATGGTGAGTAGTGTACTGTTGAAGGACTTTGGTACGTTGATATTGACAGGGTCCCTCATTAAGATTGTTTAGTTTGTTTGTTACTTGCCAAAAACTGGCAATGCTGCAATCGTGTGACTTCTTTCAATACATTCTGCAACAGTTTGAAAGTAAAGAACACAATGTTTTATTTTAATTGAACATAACAATAAAAAGTAAACACTATTTGTCATGTAAAATCAATCAGGAGATTAACGGTTTGTCTATTTTGTGGCAAAATTAACAAACAGGTTAGGGTTATTTTTTTAATCAGGCATGGAAAAGTTGTATTTTTCGTTAGATCGACAAACACACTCACACACCATGCAATGCAGTGAAAGATATTATAAATAGCTAAAATAAAGTCCTTGGAGGTGCATATGCATAATATTTCACCACAGACTATGTAGAACAGTATTACATTTGTGTAACAGTTGCATTTTACACAAAAATGGGGTAATATGAAGTCAGCACAGGCGTGTCTGTCCAAATAATACAGATAATAAAATATTACTGCTAAAACATTGTTTTCCTGTAACTGCTTGAAATAAATTACCATTACATCATTTCCATATAATTTAACCTTGGCATATTCCATGAAAAAATACATTGTGCAAGGACCATGAATTCCACCTTTTCTGCAATGCATTTAGCCCTGCTCGCCAACATAACTCCATTACGCTCAAAGGAAGCATTTCACCCATAACATTTACATGTTAATTCAACAGCATTTGCATTTTACTGCAACACAAAAAAACCTCAGAAGAAACATCAGAGTTGATTGCACCAGCTCCCCAAGGCAGGATAAAATATTCACCATATTGCCATCTGTGGAAATGTCCAAACGTCTATAAAAACCGCTTGGTTGCTTCGTGAGGGAGCTCTTCTTTTGGAATTCCCACTCGCCCCTCTATTCTCTGTGAGGTGCATGAATAAGAGCCAGATGAGAGGCAGCTCTTTTGACCAATGAGCTATAGGGCATGAGGTACAGAGGCAGACAGAATGATGGGGACCCATGCGAGAGAGAGGACGAGGCACCCCCGTCTGTGATTAGGTGGACGGGAGGGCTTGTGATGTGCCTACGACAAAGAGGGGTACTTCAGATCAGCTATCTCAGAGTCCGGAGAGCTGCCGCCACTGCGGTCGCTGTAAGTGTCCCTGCAACACACACACACACACACACACACACACACACACACACACACACACACACACACACACACACACACACACACACACACACACACACACACACACACACACACACACACACACACACGTTGAGTGACTAAAACAAACTATTTTGAGGAAGTAAAAGGAAATAGCAAGTGGGGGTCTATTCTGAGGCTGAACGGACATGTGCAGGGCGAAGGACAGTGCGTTACCGTGGCGACAGGCGACAGCCCTTCAGCAGGTAGCTCTGCAGCTTCCCCGCCGCCGCGAGCAGCAGACCGAAGTAGGGAGGAGACGGCTTGATGGGCCTGGAGGTGAACTCTGGATGGTACTGCACACCCACAAAGTAGCCATGATCTATAGTCTCACACACACACACACACACACACACACACACACACACACACACACACACACACACACACACACACACACACACACACACACACACACACACACACACACACACACACACAAAAGTCTTTTACATATAGACATTTATTGAGATGGAAAATTTGCCAGAACATGTTGGAGGGCGGCCCAGTCTAATGTTCCTGGTGAAAGTCAAGGGGAGAGTTAATGTGATGAAGGACCAGCCCGGGGGCTTCCAGCTCCAATTCCCCTCCCTACTGCCATGTATTGCACCGTATTTTCCTAATAGCCCTCCTTTACTGTAACAATTAATGAAAGCAAATAAGTTATACTTTTAAGCTCTGGGGAAATAAGTGGATTGGAAGTTTTATAATACAGACTTTTCCCTGCCCACTCACAAAGGCTTACACTTTGAAACTATTACTTTGTGATGGTTATTCTCCAAAGTCCTAGAAGAAGTATACCTGCTCCCTAACTTTTTCACTGGAGCCATCATTTTTTTTGTTCCAAAATGATTACTTTTATGCAAGGAATAAAATTAATCGACCCACGGTTCAATTAACCGAGGACTTTTCTCTCTAAAATTTAAAAGACAATGAAAAAGGAGAAAAAATATAATACATTTGGAGCAAACGTGATGGCTGCAGTGTAAAACTTGCATGACGTTTTTAAATAAAACTGAATTTGGTTTTGTTGAACCATGTATTAATATGATGTCCGGGTGGTGCACATTCAAAGATCAAACTCACCCTCCAACTCAATGACCTCCATCCTTTCTCCGTCAACGTCCTCGCCCACAAATTGAAGGCCCTTCTCTTCGAAGTGGTGCTTCAGATCTGGGTTAACCTGAAACACCAACGTTGACATTTGAGGTTGTTTTACATCGACCGCCATCGTTTGTTGGGATTTTTATTTTCTTCCCATGACAAAAAATCCTAATCATGGAGCCCAATGGGACTGAATGCATGGAAAGAGATTTTTTTTTTTTAACGTAACGAATTGATTAATTAATTAATTAATTTGGACTAATAGTTACCGATCTAGCCAGCAAATATATCAGTTCAACAAATCACAATCTGGTATCCGTCAGTCACCAGGGTCGCTGTACATGGTTTAGGACATATTGGAGGTAATATCATATTTAGGTTTAAGTTATTGAATATGGAATCATCCTCAAAAAACAAATGTCTCCAAAATAATGCACACCCATTTATCATAACCCCCCTCATCCATGCCGTGAGTGTGTGTACATACTGAATTCCAGCTAAAAATGTTATTCGTCTTTCAGCACTCAATTTAATAGTACTATGTGTAACTTCAGGCTAGAGACCCAATAATAATATTTTGTTTTTTGATTTTTATACCTTGTGTTATTATTAGCATACATTACTGTTATGTCCTTTTGTGACATTAATTTGCGAACCAATATTTTCTATATACATTACCTCAAATCTGTGTCTGTGTCTCTCATCCACAAATTCCACATCACCATACAGCTTTCCTAGAAGAAATTATAAGAAGAATGAGAAATGCTACAAATCAGCAGTCTCAAAGTGCAGGAGACTCTGGCTGCACCAAAACAATATCCAACATAACTAGAGATGTCCGATATTATCGGCCCACCGATATTATCGGCCCACCGATATTATCGGACCGATATTAGCATAAAAATGTAATATCGGTCAATATCGGTATCGGATTTTTTTTGCCTTAAAACCGATTTTTTTTTTTTTTTTTTTTTATTTATAGCTCAAATAAATGTTTTCAAAATTGTGCAGTACAGTGCACATTGTAATTGACTCATATCTGTGCATTTATTCAATTAAGGTTATTGAGTTTTAGTTAAAGAAAAATACTGCTATGTTGCACATAGTTGTTCAGGTACAATGTTTTATCATTTGTGAAGTCAAGTTTGCCCTATTTGTTGTGGGCATTGTCAAGATTATCTCAGGGAGAGTGTAATCCAAACTGTTGTCTGAGACCATTAAAAAAATAAAAATAAACATGGCACTTTTCCCTTAAATTAAGTTGAAGTATTTTTCTTATTTTGCACAGACAATGTTAACATTTGGAAAGCCTTGTTACATTCAAGAATGCATCCAGTGGGGCATCACAATAACATTAAGCATGTTGTGTTAATTCCACAACAGGAGATATGTAATGTTACCTAAATTAGGTTTGAGGAAAAATAAATAACCCAAATATCGACATCGGTATCGGCTGATATCGGAATCGAAAATTTAGAGTTGGACAATATCGCATATCGGATATCGGCAAAAAAGGCAATATCGGACATCCCTAAACATAACCACTTATCAGATGAGGGTGTTTTGACGGGTTGGTCAGTCAGCAGGGACAAGTGACTCACCCTGAACCTGAGAAATGCATCATGAAAGAGCCAGTAGAGGTCAGGCTTCCTGCATTAAGGATGTGTACAGGTAGAGGTTGGACACACTGGGGATCAAACACAGTCCCTTTCAGCTGTGAGTTGAACGCCCTAGCCACTACACAACCCTGTGCCCCCACAAGCCATACCCGGGCAGAAAAGAGTTTGTGTGTATGTCTGTTGCCAACCTCATCTGTATTAGGCATCATCTAGACATGCTTCCCCCCTACCTGCTCCTGGATGACATGCATGGAGAATAACACTGAGAGTCACTTTGGAAAAATGGGTTTGCTAAATAGCACCTACGGTTAGGACCACTCACTTATGACGCTGTTATTGGACTTGAAGATGGTCCTCCTCTTGCCCAGCCTCATGGTTCCGCCCATCTGCTCTGGGTTGTGCTCCGGCATCTCGATCACCTGGGGACACAAGCGTACACTGGATGTGGAAACAGGCCTCGCACAACAGAAAACACTGAGGAGACGGACGAGGTCACTATGGCTGGTGTGTGTGACGGAGAGCCCGAATACTTCACGTACCACCGGATGCTTGGACTCTGGCTCAAACTCGGTGGAGTTGGCGTCTGAAAACGGACAGGGCGCACAGAAGACTTGCCTTGACACATTCAACAAGGTTTACGCAATGAACTTTCAAGAGTGTCAAAACAAATGAGATGTCTCACCGGCCCAGCCAAGAACATTGCGGGCGAACTCGCACACCGCCAGCTGCATGCCTAAACAGACGCCTGTGGAGAACAAGACACGCCACCATGAGCAACAAGCGTGGAGGGGAGCAAGAGTTGTACGTTAACTTGCGCGGTGTGTTTCGACATCTAAATTTGTTATGCATCATCTCCCCAAGAAATACTGTGGTCTACGTGATAGGGTTTCAGGTTTCAAGTCGTTTCTTGTTCCCCCTACTTTATAAAAGGTATTTCTGATGGCTGTGATTGTGAACGTGAGTGTGGATTATTTGTGGTTAAACCCCGAGCAAGTCTGGATTTTTTTCTGTAATTGATCCGTTTAACCACAAGAGGGAGCCAGTGTGTGAGGTTGCATTTAACGATTGCATTTTAGTGCTAGGAAGAGGCGACTTGGGGAGTTGGGTTCGATCATACCGAGGAAGGGCTTCTTCTTCTCGCGAGCCCATCTGATAGCGTGGATCTTTCCCTCAGTTCCCCGCACGCCAAAGCCCCCCGGTACCAACACGCCACTGTAGACACAACACACCAGGAATCCAGTCAGGTGGAGAGGGGCTAGGAAGGCTGAACAAGACCATCGTCTTTGGTTTCATCTCAACCAGCAACTACTAAAGGGTAGTCACCCTCTTCTCTTTTTCAGTTTTAAAAATTTTAAACAACAACACATTAAACTGTCTTATAAGGACCTTCAACTTGGTAGAAGGTCATATTGTTTGGATCCGTGAAGTTCCATCTGGGCTGAGGTTGATGTTAATGTCAGCGTGCAAGTGTGGGTTAAGCTTCTCAGATGCTTAGAGTGTAACGACAAGGTGTGTGACGCATTTCTTATAAAACCTTGCTTATTTTACTGCTCATACCAACGATGGGTTGTAAAATAGAATCAAAGATCGCACTGGTCGCAACCATGGCGATAATAAGCCCACCCTCTCCTTCCTAGAACTCTCAGAGTGTAAAATATCTCCCAATGTTTGAATCGAGCTGAAACAGGGGGTTCACTTAAACTTTAAAAGGATGAATAGTGGTAATAATACACTGGTAAAGCAACACAATTATCTTAATTTTTGACTGCAAAGTTTTGCACACATTTTCTTGATTACATAATTTATGAAGTAGTGCCTCTATATCTTCAATATCGGGGGGGGGGTAAGGATAGTGTAGTGGCTAGGGGGTTGGACTAAAGAGCAGTACTAGGTTTGATCACCAGTGGCCACATCTTCTAGCCAACTAAAATAACTTTTGCATCCACGCTTGAGGGGGAAACCCTGTTTTCTAGTGGTTTCCAGCGTGGTGCCAGGGAGATGGGTTAAAGTGAGTTCGCAAATGAACCTCTTCAGAAAGAGAGCAGGGGGTCTAGGGGGCCACGTCGAGAGCCAGACTTACTCAGCGCCGCAGAGCTTGTGCCAGGCGTCGTGATACTTGACTGGCTCCTCCTGCAGAGTGGCGGCCTCCAGGTCCGCTGAGTCAATGTACTGCGACACACATTAAGGCACACTGAGTGGTGGGGGGGGCGGCCGGCCGGCAGACTATCAACACAGGCTTCACTCCATATACAAATACAGTTAACACATCAGCATAGAGCAGCTTATGCTAGGGTTTCCAAGGGTAAGAGTAGCCTAACAAGTCAAGCAAAACCTGCATTTAATGCGATCCCTCTTGGTAAGGTTTTGCTTGCATTCATTCTTTAACCTTACCAAAGGGGTTACTTCACCCTGAATAGAGAAATATACATTCCTCCCACATAGTGCTATCCATTCATCCAGGATTCCTGTACAATTCAAAAGGTCTTGCAGCTGAATGACTAATCCACAGACTGTGTGTGTATGTCGAGAGTGTGCGTGGTACCTTGACCTCCAGCTTGTGGTTGATGGCGAGGGCAGAGTGCTCCAGGGCCTTGATGACCGAGGCGTAGGAGTCAGACAGCTTGGTGTACTTCCCCACCAGCGCTATGGACACGTGCTCCAGCAGCCGGTCAGATCTACACACACACACACACACAAAGACACATTGACTCACACACACACACGCACACACTTTATTTTCTCCAAGAAACTAAACTGAAACAGGGGACCCATACAACCAGTCTAAATGCAAACGTTGTCCTATGGCTCCTTCCTCCCCACCTGTCTGACATCTCCTTCCACTTGGTGAGCATCTTCCTGGCCCGGGTCTCCACGGGCAGATCCAGGCGGGTGCAGAAGTAACCGACCACGCCCTGGGACTCAAGGAGCAGGGGAACCCTGTAGATGGAAGACACGTCGTGGACACAGATCACCTGGGGGATGACACAGAACACTAGTTAGTTACAGTATCCGTCACTGGATGACTGATTGTCACCGATGAACGATTGTCATCGATGAATTACAAATCCCGTGGTGTTCTGCGTGTCATGTTTCCTAGAAGGGGACGGTTCTGGAATTCTTTCAGGGATATACGAGCACCATTGGATTTATAGTTCTGTTACTTTGAAGTTTCAGGCCACGAGTCGTTCTTATTGCCATGGAGAAGTGTTAGGAGGGCAATACCTGTGTTGGCTCCACGTGACAGAACATGGAGATCTTCTCCTTCACAGCGGTTTCTAGTGGCGTAGAACAGCGGCACATGATCTAACAAACAGAGAACGCGGGTAAGGCACACAATCTGTAAACCACTAAAAGTTAAATCAAATCCCACTGTACATGATACCGAATATGATGTGCACATTTTTTATTGAGTCATTTAGCAGCTTAAGCTGTTATACATCGCCACTTACTACATACACATACATACAGAATTGGATGCAGAACCTTTGGTCTTCCAAGGCAAAAACCCAACAACTATACTTTACCACCTCTGTCATGTGTTTTTCAAATTTTTTGGTTGCTTCCATCATCTCCAACAACCAATCACAAACATAGCTTGGTCATGAGCCGGTCAGTTGGTTTGCATAGTGACCAAACTCACCAGGTCAGGGGACAGGCCCAGCCCTCTGAGCTCTCGGACACTGTTCTGGGTGGGCTTGGTCTTCTGCTCTCCTGTGGTACTGGGCTGGGGACAGAACGGAAACACACCAGCATAGTTATTAACCTGGGTTAATGGAATGTTTATTGAACATGTGTACAATGAAATAACTGAAATACTCCAGTTCAAGGTTAGTGTCGTTGATGGTAAGGGTTCGGGCACAGAACTCAAAGGTAGGCTAGAGTATACATTAGAGAGAAAGAGAGAGTGCTAGTTCAAAATGTGTGCGTTCCAACACAGGCAGGGCAATGGAGAGCCAAGAGCGGTAGCCAGTGTGTTTATTTACAGTTCTCCAAACTGGATGCAGACAACCCTCACTGCAGTAGTTGTAATGCAAAATGCAAAGCTGCCCAGCTAGCCACCTCTAGCCTGAGAACACACTAGCCGCGTTTACATGGACATATCTGTTCATTCGGAATTAATTATCTGTTCAGCATAGATTCTATGCCGAATAGAAGAGGTGGTGTAGTCCGTTTTAATCGCCATGTATACACTTATTCCGAATAGATTGGGGTTAAACTTAGAGCAGCCGCAGTAGTTCGCCATTGGTCCACTGAGCTCCGTCGGTACTTTTAAGCACACCGAACTTCACCACTGTCAAGGAGAGTGGATTTATTGCCTGATTCACGTCTTTGTTATCACTCCGTAAAAGTAGTCCGGTAAGCGTGTCCGGTTGCTTAGCGACGGGACGTGGGTGTTTATTAATGACGTGTCCGCGCACGTCCGAAATAACTGTAAATGAGTCGGCTACTACTAGTACTTTTACAGGCTGAACGTTAAAATACTTCTTAACTTAGAGTGATGGCATCAGCAGTAGTGCGCAATTGGACCTTCGAGGATTCCTGGTCACTAAATTCCCGTAAGACCACTCTCTCCCACCAGTCTTGGCTGCGGACTCGCATCCAAATTCCACTTGTTTGCGGCGGAGCTTAGGGTAAATATAAAGATCTGACGAGAAATTGACGTTGCTGCGCTGTCCGGCTCCCTCTTAATTGAAGGAGCAGGCAGAGAAAAGCTCTCTCCTGCTGTGCTTTCATTAAAATCAAATTTAAAATCCCCGATAGTGATAAGACATCCATTATGTCGCCGCCGGTCCAGAGATGTGTCAGGTGTGCGCGAGAGACATAACGGACACTTTTGTTACTGCCATGTATACAGTACATTCGGAACACATTTTAGGAACAGATCTATGCCGCATAGAAATCTATGCGGATCAGATGTGCCATGTAAACGCGGCTACTGGGATACACACAAAAGCATGAAGGAGCGTACCGTGTTTGATAACCTTAAGTTTGATAGCCCCGCAGCTAACTTTAGCAAGCCTGGAGCCAGCACAGAAGAAGTAAAACCATCCGTGGACATGGAAACTGAGGCAGCAACAACTTCCTTCAGGTAATTAATGAGCTAGTTGGATAAGTGGTTGTTGGCCTTTTTTCACTGTCTTGGTTATCGTAAGAGTAGCATTTTTTGGCAGGTATGAAACTAATGGCATGTGGCATGGTCGACAAAATCAATGATAGGAAGGAGTCCCCAGTTGATATTGCATAGTTCCTTACAGTCAACGTTTTTAGATAAATATAGTTAAGTAGCGGGCAGAGGTTAGGCTCAAGTAGGGGTGTGAAGGGATACAAAAAACGGTTACACAACCCCTTTTTTTTCGTGTACACGGTTAACCGTTCTTTTTATTAATGAAAAAAAGTATTGATTTTTTTTAAAGTGAACCGCAGACGCGCTATAGGGGGATTATTTGTTTAGCAACACGGCGGATGCGCGAGCAGAATGATCGCAAAAAGAACATTTGTTTGACCGGTTGCCATGGTTATCCCTGTGCGGTTAATTTGCAGTTGCGGTGTTAATTAGGATGGTGTCAGCCTACTGTTACATTAAACTGTAATCAGAAAAAAGCGGTTATATGCTATGGACCCTAAACTAGTATCCTTCGTATAAAGGCTGGGACGAATTTCGAATTATAAATATGTGAACTATGTTGAAAGTATAGACAATCGCGATTCCCATTGAAACAATGGCGCAGTGTTTTTTGTTTTTTTTACGGTTTTCGTTTACATATTTTTCCTAAACGGTTATGATCTACTAACCGGTTACACGTGTACACGTGTACCCGTGCACACCCCTAGGCTCAAGCATGCCTACAGTTTCAAGCATGCAACCACTCCCTCATACCATCCTGGGAAAATTATAAGTTCTAAGAACAGCTCCATTGTTTCATGGCGGTGCGTGCTTTGTGTGAACAGGGTAAACAGAGGTCCGTACCTGTGGCACCAGGCTGACGTGGATGTTGCAGAAGTTCTCTCTCTTCACCTTGAACTGGAACTGTCTGAAGGCCTCGATGAAGGGCATGCTCTCTATGTCGCCCACAGTGCCTCCCAGCTGTTGACACACAAAACACCAGCGCATTGTAACAGGATTACACATCCCCACGGTGCTAGTCACGTCACATAGCCCCAGGAGAAGAAAACATATATATTTTAAATGCAGTAAGGATTTGCTAGTTCTTATGATCATAGAAATAATAATAACAGTGACAATAACAACAGTGACAATAACAATGACGATTTAAGAATGTGCTATGCATCGCTCTCTGTGTAAATCAACTCATCTGTGGCCGGCAGCATTCTGCTCCTGCTAGACTCGTTTACTGTAATGTAACGAGTTATCAGGTGAACAGAAAGTCCAAAAGGCATGGCAACCAACAGCCAGGAATTTCTGTTAGCAAGCAGCAAGTTCAAAACATGCATCTACCTATCACACTGACTGTTCTATCTACCTCCATCACGCAGACTTGTCCATCTACCTCCCTCACACAGATTGTCTCTCTACCTCTATCACACAGATTGTCTCTCTACCTCTATCACACAGATTGTCTCTCTCCATCTCACAGATTGTCTCTCTACCTCTATCACACAGATTGTCTCTCTCCATCTCACAGATTGTCTCTCTACCTCTATCACACAGATTGTCTCTCTCCATCTCACAGATTGTCTCTCTACCTCTATCACACAGATTGTCTCTCTCCATCTCACAGATTGTCTCTCTACCTCTATCACACAGACTTGCGGCTCCACACCGTCTTCATCAACTGACACCTTGGCCTGCCTCATCACCCACTCCTGGATAGCGTCTGTGATGTGGGGAACAACTGGGGGCAGGCAGAGACATGGGGAAACATGGAAATAGGTCAAACATAATAAAATCCCACACACCTTAAGAAATACATAATCTACTCGAAAACAATGTTATAGAAGGATTTACCATGATGCTGAGCTGTATCTTATGAGCTTTTGATTTTGTAGTTACTTGTAATAAGGTGTTAATAAGGTTTTCTTAAGGTGCTTCCACACTTTCCCAACACACCCAACTGTATCTTGACCAAAAGTCAAGTTTAAGCAGTCCGACATCGGGCCAACCACCACCGGGGGAAAGTACCTGGGTCACCCCAGTAGCCTCACCTTGCACCGTCTTGCCAAGGTAGTCTCCCTTCCTCTCTTTGTTGATGACCGACTGATAGATCTTCCCGGTGGTCAGGTTGTTGTCTCTGGTCAGACGAATGTCCAGGAACCGCTCGTAGTTGCCCAGGTCCAGGTCCACCTCGCCCCCGTCGTCCAGCACAAACACCTCGCCTGCCACACACACATTCAACACGCAGACTCTTTCACTACGATTCAGCATAGGGGTCAAACTCAAGATTCCTAGTGAGTTTATGGATACACATCATCAGGGACGAGGTAGGAATACTGTTTGACCACAACATTATGCCTTTAAATATGCATTATATCTCTGTCATAACCTCAGTATGACAACTTGTGTTCAAAAAGACAGCTCAAATGTCTATTGTAATGAGAATAGAGCACACTAATAAAAAACGAGGCTTTAACCTATGGAGTACGGGAGAAAGGGCACACTATTATCTCACCATGTTCATACGGTGAGAATGTTCCAGCATCGATGTTGATGTAAGGGTCGATTTTGATGGCGGTGACACGTAGCCCACATGATTTGAGAATCGTTCCTATGCTGCTGGCAATGATTCCTTTACCAATACCAGATATAACACCCCCAGTGACCAGGATGTATTTCATAGTGGCAGAGGAAACACTGGAATTGGAAGAAAGAATGGAGGCATAGGTTATTAATGGGAGATTTTTTGTGTCTTTGAAACTGCCAGTTTCTCAAGCGACACATGGCAAAACAAAGTTTACAAAAGCCTAGGTTACAGACAGTATATTTCCATGGCTTTAAGAGTTTACAGTACTACAACTCTCTTGAAAAGGAGAGCTGTACTTTCCCCTCATGCGTTCAAATGTACCAGCCAAATAAGTTATTGCACCAACCGAACAGGGCTGACAAGAATAATCAGTATAATCCTATTTAATTTACTGTTCGAATTACAAGGTGATTTTATTCTTAGCTTACCACACCCACACCCCCCCACACACACACACACACACGGAAATAAAACAAACGTGCAACTGAAAGGGAATGTATTCTAAACACCTTCGTGTTTAAGTAAACTGGCCATGTCTTTGGCTTTTTATCAGGTTCACTTGTATTTCGCCCAATGAGGACACAATCAATACATGTCAGTCCTGCATATTCATATTTCCCACCAAACTGTCACAATGATGAAGTAGGCGGTTAAAAAACCCGCGTAAACCATGTCCTTCCTGCGGGTCATGGTAGGTCAATGGCGCGAACAACAAAACACAATCGGTGGTATTTGGCATATACCACCTATTGTGGTACACTATTTTGAACATGCATGTTAAATATTTGATGGGTTCGTTAATGTTGGACAGTTTCAAATGTCATGGTCCATATGTACAATTGACTGGCACACAGAGAGAGTACAACCGGGTCGAGAGGTACCGAAGTAGTTTATGACGTCTTAATCGGATGAACTCCGAATAATAAAAAAAACACATGGCTATTTCCAATAGTTCAGATAATCGTTAAAACATCGCAGGATATGCAATGTCTTTAATGCTTGTTATTGGAATGTCCAAACACTCATGTGGCCATTACAGGTCACTTACTTGCCAAGATATAGGGTTAAACAAAGGCCGGTTTGTTTTGTACAAACTCACCCTTAATCGAGGTACACAGGAATCTAGTATTTTCTATAAAAAAAAAAGTCTTCTTCTTCCCGTTTCTTCACACTTGGTACTAAAATACTCGCTGTTGTTGGGCGGTTTACACGTGTGGAACACACCACAAGCTGACTGCTGCGCTAGCTGACCCAGTGGATAGATATGTGTAGATCGCTAAAAGGGTGGCTCGACTAATCGCCGGATCCTTCAGAATGCATTGTTCTATCCACATGTGTTGCTTAACGAGTATTGCGAAGAGCTTCCGGCGCTGGGAGCTTGTCTATGCGACTCAATTTACGTAGTACGTAGTAGTGATGTTATGCTTTGCGTCGAGGCATCGGGGCATGTGTCGAGTACCTCGGCTCCTCCCCCCAGCGAAGCTCCGTATCGACCATGGACATATTATAGGTATCGACAGAGAATGTCTAATATGAGACGGGCTCTGGTATCGAGTAGGATTCACATAGGCGAAATGACGTAGCGTGTGACGTTCGAGGCTTCATCTTGGGCTGTTCCGCGATATGGGTTCACAATTGGCACATTTTAACAAAAAGAAGACACTCCCCAGTTCCAAGATCACTTTAATGGCTATGTAATTAATCACACTCATTCTCAGTCATCATGCAGTTCTATTATTACAATTATTAGTAGGCTACTGTAGTTGATAAACATTCTATTTTGCCCGGAATGACTTAAAATCTTTGTCAAATGATTTGTTTTCTACCATGAACGGCACACTCACACGTATCACTGAAATTACTTTAATTCTCAAATGTTTTGATGTTGTACGAAGCAAACATCACATCATCACAGGAAACTCTTTCATCATAATTTCATTCACCACTAGGTGTCCCTAGCGTACTCATTTGAAGCTTCGAGGTCGAACCAATTTGATGGTTCATCTGGCTGCGAGGCTTTGACGTTTTATGAAGCATCTCGGCACCACTAGTACGTAGGCATGACCTAGATGTTCACATAAGTGGCGACGTCACGCCCCTTCCGGTAGAGCCCATTGGACCTATGAGATCGAAAAATATGAATAGGTTTCAATGGAGAGAAAGTAATTATTTTCTGTCTTTTTATGCCCCGGATTACACGTGCTGTTTGGGGATTTAAATGATAATTTTTCATGCAAAGAAAACTAAACATTTTCGTGAAGAAGTTTGATAATGTTAGGTTTGGGAGGATAAAAGATGACAAGGGGAGGATAAAAGCATCAAAAGAGGTGAAAACCATTATCAATTGGGGCATGTAGAGAGTTTCAGTTATGCCGATGGGGAGATTGTCGGTCTTGTCCACGCCAGTCGCAGGGAGCGTGACGGCACATACGAGGCATGTAGTCTTTCTCATTGTGTTTTCTCTACAGCCTTTAACTGAACAATTGCACAATAAACGGTCAAACTCTTGGCATGAAAAATTATCATTTAAATCCATAAACAACATATGTGTAATCCGGGGCATATAAAGACTGGGATCAGAAGATAACTACTTTCTCTCCATTGAAACCCATACATATTTTTCGATCTCATAAGTGTTTTGTGTTCTGAAATAAGGAGGCTTGTAGTAGCAACCGGGCTAGCTTTAATGCAGCTCAAAACAATACAGTCAACGCATGTCCCTCCTCTCCACTTGAATGCCTACATTGATTCCTTAATCAATGTCATGGACTGTCGGTTTCCTTGACTTTTGGTGTGTTTCCTGTTCTATTTCATTCCTACTGACCGGTGCTTTAGCACTGGATGTTCCATCTCGCGCATACGCAGGTCGAGTAATTATACCAAAAAAGTCACCTGTGACACCTGGGTGACCTGAGAAAGTCTATATATTCCGGAGTCACCCGAGGATCTGTTCCTTCTATCTTCTCGTGGTAGCGTACTAGCAGGACACACAAACATTTTTTGTTGTAAAAGATACCATATTAGCTTGTCGCAAGTAGCCTTGTAACCCAAGGGTTGGTGCCTCGATTTGACTGTGTCCACCAAGGGCTGCGACTTGCAATTTGTATGATTTCGGCAGGGGTGAGTAAAGTGTGTAGGCTACGCATAGCCGACTAGCCGTCGGCTAGCGCAGCAGCTGATTTCACCTTTCTACCCTTTGCTTTAATTTGCTAAGAGCATTAATTGGCGGCTAGTTTTCAGTCGCTGTGTTATTCTTTCGGTCTCGCACCATTCTCGTGTGCGTTCGCCTAAGCCCGGTTGCTCATTTGTATTCGCCAGTGCGCGGCTTGGGGTCCAAGCTGCCGTCACTGTATTTATTTAGCCACTTGCGTTCTTTGACTTGATCGCCAGTGAGTGGCTTGGGTTTCCAAAAGCCGTCACTGTATTTTCCTGGCGCCGTCACTGGATTGTCGGGCGCATTGTTGCTCGGGTGCTCTCGCCTGTAGCATGATTGCCTAGCCTGCGCTGATTGCTCTCCGGTGGGCTGTTTGGATTACCAAGGCTCGCCGTCACTGTGTTGTTGCCGGGGTGTCGCGTCGTTGCTCGGGTGCCCTCGCCTGTAGCTTGATTGCCTAGCCTGTGTAAATTCTCTCCAGTGGGCTGCTTGGGTTTCCAAGGCTCGCCTTCACTGTTATTGTTGGTGTCGCGTCGCTCGGGTGCTCTCACCTGTAGCTTGCTGTCACTGTTATTGTCGGGGTGTCGCGTCGTTGCTCGGGTGCTCTCGCCTAAAGCTCGATTGCCTAGCCTGTGTTAATTTGCTCTCCAGTGGGCTGCTTGGGTTTCCAAGGCTCGCCGTCACTGTTATTGTCGGGGTGTCGCGTCGTTACTCGGGTGCTCTCGCCTGAAGCTCGATTGCCTAGCCTACTGATTAATTTGCTTGCAATTAATTTGCTGACATGCTAGGCACCCATAATTGTGTCGCCTGCATGGCCTCCCTGCAGGCGGAGGATGGCCATGACCAGTGCCCTGCATGTCTCGGGGTTGAACACCTGAGGGAAGCAGTGTCAGATAACCCGTGCATGAACTGTAGTTTCATGCCTCATGCACTGAGGCTAGCTAGGTTGGCTGAGGTCGAGGGCAGACCAGGGTTGCCCCCTTTGGGTCTTGGTCCTAGTGGCACCAGGTGCCGTGCCTCGGCAGCTGGGGGACCCCCCGGGAAGTCCCGTAAGGTCGAAAACTTGGCGAACCAAGTGGATACGCTTTCGGATGAGGTTGCTCAGATTAAAGCCCTCCTACAGAACCTCCAACCAGCTCAGGGTGTACCAGCCGCGGCCCCTGCGGCTGCGCAACCCTCTTATACAGAGGATGACATGCTGTCTACAGCTGCGTCCTGTATCCTCTTTACAGAGGAGGAAGAGCAAGCGTCCCTTGCCTCTCAGGCGTTTTCTCAAGGGTCTCTGGGCGGCTCGGCTAGAGGGTCAGTGTCCGGCCGCGACACTGTTAGACCAGCCGTGCGAATCGCCCTGGTAAGACTGGGGTTGGATGAAGCTCCTGTTTCATCTGTACCTGTGAACGCCTTTTTTCCACAGGCCGCTCAACCTTCCGTTTTCTCTTTGCCCCCCTCGGAGCCGTACATTGCAGAGCTTCATAGATGCTGGCCAGATTCAAGGGCTCTCCCCCAGCACACTAGTGATAGCAGAGTTCTGGCAACTATGGCCAATGCTGATTCTTTTGGCCTGGACCGGTTAGCTCTGATTGAGCCTGCTATAGCGTCCCTGGTTGTCTCCCCGGACGAGGCTCCGAGAACCGATGCACGCTGCCCTCGGCCCCAGTGCCGGATTACAGATGACCTCCTAACCAGGAGTTACAACATTGCTGCCCGTGTGGGACATCTTGGGAATTCGCTTTCTCACATCGTTCTGGCGCTGTCTCAGACTATACGGGGGTCAGGTGCTGATCCTTCAGCACAGACCCTCAGTGATGCCTCACTGCAAACTTTTGCGTACATGACTAGGGAGCTAGGCAGGTTAATGTCAACTGTTACGTTGGCGCGCCGCCAGGTTTGGCTGGCGCAGTCACCCCTGTGTGAGGTGTGTCGACGGACCCTCCGTTCTCTTCCAGTGGTCCCAGGCCAGACGTTTGGGCCAGCTGCTCTTCATGCCCTGGAGCGAAGTGTACAGGTTGGCCAGGCTAGCCAGCAGTTTGCTAGCTTACGGCGTGCACCTCTGCTTCATTCTAGGCCGGGGGCCTCTGCGGTACCCCGTGCCAATAGCTCTCAACCACGTTGAGAGCGAGGGGCCAGCACTTCTCAGCACGGGCTGACCAGCGCCGTAGCTCTGCGCCACGGGTGGCATTTCAGGCGCCAAGAGGTTCGGCGCCCAGCCGCCGCCCCCACAAGGGCCCCTAGGAGCAGGGGGGGTAGGTACTGAAGTCCATGGGCCGGTCGTCGGACGCTTTTCTCAGCAGCACCTGAGCTACTGGCAAGAGCAGACCACAGACCCTTGGATAGTGTCCACGCTATCCAACGGGTACACACTCCAATTCCGACGCCGGCCCCCAACTTTCAGCGGGATCAAGGTTACCGTGGTCACCAATCCCGACAGATCCCTGGTCCTGAGACAGGAAGTAGCCACCCTCCTTGGGAAGGGTGCTATCGAAGTAGTAGAACCACAAGAACAGCTCGATGGGTTCTACTCAACCTGCTTTCTGGTACCGAAGAAGGATGGCGGGTTTCGCCCCATTCTGGACTTGAGAGGGCTGAATCAGTTCCTCAGGGTTCTTCTCTTCCACATGCTGCGGACGTCCTCCAGGCTATCGCTCAGGGGGACTGGTTCATATCAATAGACCTGAAAGACGCTTACTTTCACGTCCCTATTACCCAAAGTCACAGGCGGTTCCTCCACTTTGCTTTTCTGGGAAAGGTGTACCAGTTCAGGGTTCGTCCGTTCGGGCTGTCTCTGGCCCCGCTTATATTTACACGGTGTGTAGCAGCAGCCCTGTCACCATTACAGGCCACAGGCATGGCGATACTGCAATACCTGGACGACTGGTTGGTCATTTCCCCAACTCGGGAGCAGGCGGTCGGGGACACAGCCATGCTCCTCAGCCATGTGGACCGGCTTGGCCTCATGGTCAACTTTACCAAGAGCAACCTTACACCATGTCGGGTTGTGAGCTATCTGGGGCTGGTGCTCGACTCGGTGGCCATGCAAGCCTGCCTCTCTCCAAAGCGTGTAGCTACCAATCTGCAGCTGCTACAGCGCTTCAGGCGGGGGAAGTTGCTGGAATACAGCCTCTTCCTTCGACTGATAGGTATGCTGACCTCAGCATCCATGGTGGTCCCACTAGGCCTTCTGGAGTTGCGTCCCCTTCAGATCTGGGTGAATGGTCTCCACTTGGATCCCAAGTGGCAGAGACACAAGATGGTCAGGGTGTCTGGGCGGTGCCTTCGGGCCCTCAGACCCTGGAGAGAGAGGGCATACCTGATTGCGGGGTCGCCCTTATGGAGGATAGCTTCCCGGCGGGAGGGTGTGGAGAAGGACGCCTCCCTTTCCGGCTGGGGTGCAGTATGGCAGTGCAGGAATGTCAGAGGCCAGTGGGATGCCCAGCAGAGACTGGAGCATATAAATGTGCTGGAACTCCTTGCAGTGTTCTTAGCTCTCAGGCACTTCCTTCCAGTTCTGAGGGACCGACATGTTCTTGTCCGGACAGACAACACCTCCACAGTCTACCACGTCAACCATCAGGGGGGCACCAGATCGAGGCAGAGCCTGCGGGTTACGTAAAGGCTCCTTCCGTGGGCGTTCCCCCATTTTCTAAGCCTGAGGGCTGTCCGGAACACAGCGGCAGACCTTCTCTCTCGCCAAGGGCCACCCCCCGGAGAGTGGAGACTCCATCCGGAGGTGGTGGGGATGATTTGGGACAGGTATGGCAGGGCAGTGGCGGATCTCTTTGCTTCCGAAGAGACCACCCACTGTCCCCTTTGGTTCTCCTTGACGGAGAGGACCAGTCCCCTAGGGCAGGACGCTCTGGCTCATGCTTGGCCAGACAGCCTGCTTTATGCATTTCCTCCAATTCCCCTTTTACTGGCTACGCTGGACAGGGTCCAGCGTGGCAGTCACAGCCTACTTCTGGTGGCTCCACATTGGCCAGGAAGGCCATGGTTCCCACCATTACTGAAACTCCACAACGGAGAGCCTTGGTGCCTCCCAGAGAGACAGGACCTTCTGTCTCAGGTAGGCGGACGCATATGGCACACGAATCCGGGGCGCCTGCGGCTGTGCGTGTGGCCCCTGAGAGCCAGGACCCACTGCTGACGTCAGTGGTTCGTACCATTTTTAGTTCAAGGGCGCCCTCCACTAGGTTGCTCTATGCCAACAGGTGGAAGTTGTTTTCACAGTGGTGCGTGGCGAAGTCCCGGAGACTTGCTCAGTGGTAGTGATACTACACTTTCTGCAGTCTGTGTTGGACAACAGAAGAGCTGCGTCTACCCTGCGTGTTTATATGGCCGCAATCTCGGCCACACACGCATGGGAGGATAACCAGACGGTAGGGTCCCACTACCTAATCAGGCAGTTTCTGACGGGAGCCCAGAGGCTTCAACCGCCGCGATCCCTGAGGGCACCATCATGGGACCTGCAAGTAGCTCTGAGGTACTATGAATTCCGGAGGACCGCCAGAGTTCTCTGTCACTCAGACTTCTCAGATTCCGCGAGAAGATGCAGTTGGAACAGATCCTCAGGTGACTCCGGAATATATAGACTTTCTCGGGTCACCCAGGTGCCACAGGTGACTTTTTTGGTATAATTACTCGACCTGCGCATGCGCGAGATGGAACATCCAGTGCTGAAGCACCGGTCATCCGGAATTCATAGAACCGTAGTTACACACGTAACTATCGTTTTACTTTGGTATCTCTGTCTTGTTTCTCCCCATGTCCGGTCAAGTTTCCCTCCTGTGTGATTACTGCTCCCTCCCCTAATGTGTTTCAGCTGTTCCCCGTTTAAGCCCTTGTCATTCCTTTGTTCCTTGTCGGATCATTTTAGTTCGTGGTGAGTTGTGTCGTGTGTGTTACCTATGTTACCCGTGTCACCCGTGTTCTCGGTGTTCCTTGCCTTTTGCGTTAATAAATTATCCTTTTATTGAACTGTCTGCTATTGGGTCCTACCTGCCTGCCTGCCACCCGCTAACCATGACAATCACAACAGTACTTGTCCGGTCTCTAGCGCCATCTGCTGGCTAGATGGTATCGTAACATCTCTCTTTACATAACAAATGAAGATGTCTAACAACTTTATAAATGTATCTCTGGCTATTATTATAACAAGCCTTGTGAACATGAACATGTAAGCAGAAACTCACATGCGGAATAGACAAGTTATGTGTTTCCTACACAGGTGTAACATATCAACTTATCACATAAGGATACTGGTATAATCTATTTACTAAACAACTTTTCAATACTCAACCATCATCAGTGTCCAAACTATTCCCTGTCGTTGTCAGGGCACACAGTCTTTGTATCTCAAGGGTTTCCGTTTATTGGATCTGGTCCTAGTGTGCAGACCTTCTGCGTCCTGTGAACCTTCTGCTACCACTGCCCCCTCTGTGACCTGTTGTTCTGTTTCAGAGGAAGGCTCTGGATACCAGTCACTGTCCAGTGTGGTATGTTCTCCTGTTGGAGATATCTCAAGTTTTTCTGGCACTGGACAAATGTCCTTTCGGTTCCTACGATATGTCTTTCCATTCAACAGAACTACATAGGAACGTTCACTGAGTTGGTCTATGCACATCCCCAGGGACCACCGTGTGTCTTGGTCCTTGGGGGGGAAGAAGGACTCTCACCGTTTGACCTTGGAGGAGAGCAGTCATGTTCCGTGCCCGGGCATCATAGTGCTGTTTCACTGTCTGTCCCCTTGCCTGCTTACTTTCAGTGACATTCTGTACCACTTTGGGCTTTAGTTGTGTGTCTATGATGGGCAGAAGTGTGCTGGTCCGTCGGGACATGAGCCTTTGCACTGGAGAGCTACCAAGTCCTTCCGTTGGAGTGTTCCTCCATGCCAGAATAGCTTTCCATGGATCACTTCCCTCCAGGGATGCCTTTTTGAGCAGCGTTTTGGCGAGTTGACAGCCAACCAAATTTTTCCATTGCTCTGGCTTTGATAGGGGGATGACGTGTGATGTCTAAAGTCCCAGTCCTTGACAAAGAGCTGAAAGTCCATTCCTGAAAATAGCGGGCCATTGTCAATGTGGGGAGTTCCATGTCTACTGAATTGTCTCTTGCAGCAGTTAATAATGGTGGATGCAGTGTAGTCTGTCAGTTCTTCTAGCTCCCAATAGTCAGAATAATAATCCACCATGATGAGGTATGTGCTTTTGTTTAGAGAGAACAAATCCATTCCCACTTTAGACCATGGGATGCGAGGGACTTGATGGGGAATCAGTGTTTCTTTCTGTTGTCGTCACTGGACTGAGTTGCAGGTGGAACAGCTGCTGATGAACTCTGTTCCCTGTTCTGTAAAAATTAGGCCCTTGTCTATCGTGAGCTCTTCTTTGTATGTGCAGAAAGGCTGTAGTGACTGCCCTATGTGTTGTTTATTCTCTGGCCAGCCTCTGCTGATGCTTGCCTGAAGTGTCTGAAGCACTGTGTGCGTCTTGATAGTCTCTAGCGTCTGAGTGGTGAAGGTTATATCACAGGCATGACTCACCTGTTTGAGTTCTGGCTGGGTGAGGCCCATGGCATAGACTGTGGTTGGGGTTAGGGTTGCACAGTAGTGTACCCTGGGGTTTAAGTCAGGGCCTTCAGTAACAAACTCCACCAACGGCCAACCCCCAAACACTCAGACATGCACACAAATTTCATATTAGGTGCCAATACAGCCAACACAGCCACAATATGCGCTACTGCATAACATCCACAACAAGACAGTTGATCTTTAGCAACAACAACAGCGCACACGCACACCACTTTGCATTACCGCAGAGCTAGAGTAATGCAGCATCACCATCAGATCTTTCCTTATGTCACTCCGTAACCAGATTGCACATCACACACATGACACAAAAACAAGTGTTCAGTTATTGTTATTTTCACCGGATGCTTTCGCAACTTCAACGGATTCAATAAAGTAGCCTATAGCGACAATATCACAAGTGCAACGCCAGTTCATTAACAAAAATGAAACATAAAATAATACAAGTAGGCCTTTATGCCACATATTTTACAACAGCTATTCCAGCCAGAATATTAAGCCCACAGGAGTAGTTGTGAACGGGTTAATTTAATATGCTTATTAAGCAGCATCCGTACAAAGCATTACCATTAAGCCTACTGCCCAAATTCCAGCAATATATTTGTGTTTCAAACCATTAAAAAAAATGCGTTATGAACTAAAGTTGCACAACAACATTATCGCTCCTACACAGTGCAAAGTAATACTCACCCATCACCCATGGCCTGTTAAGACTGCTAAATCCGGCGCTGTTCCATGTCCTCTCACTGATGTTGAAGTAAGTAAGTACAATTTATTTATAAAAGCACATTTAAAACAGTTTGCACTGACCAAAGTGCTGTACATAGTGCATTCAGCAGGCAAAATAACAATAGAATAAAATACAACTAAAATACATGAAACCGGACATCCACACACAACAAAGGCAATAGTGCAGAGGTCAGATAGTTAATGGGGAGGGAAGGCAAGGTTGTACAGATGGGTTTGGAGCCTTGATTTAAAGGCATAAATGGAGCGGGCATCACGTATGTCGGGTGGCAGTTGGTTCCACAAGCGCGGAGCAGCTACAGCGAAGGCCCGGTCACCTTTTTGTTTCAGTCTGGAGCGGGGGATGTGTGGAAGACCCTTATTAGACGATCTAAGGGACCTGTTGGCTGAATGGGGGTGTAAAAGGTATGATATGTATGATGGGGCCTGGCCATTGACGGCTTTGAACACCATAAGAACAGTCTTGAAAATGATCCTTTGTTGTACTGGCAGCCAGTGAAGGGAAGCAAGTAGAGCCCGACCGATTCATCGGCCTGCCGATTTAATCGGCCGATTATAGCCTTTTTGAAAATAATCGACATCTGCCAAAAAGACGCAGATTACAACCGATTTTTTTTTTTTTATTTTTTTTTTTAGAAATGTTATTGCGCTTAGTATCCTGCAGAATGCGCTCCTACTCGCCTAGCTACTAACTAACAACTTTAGCTGGAGTAAAAAATAGGAGATTGAATTTTACCGTACAACATGAAAGCACGCTCGCTCAGGCAGCTGCACGCTCACCTCACCAATGTACACAAGACGCGTTGTTTGAGCATGTTGTGCCTGTTTTTCTTTAGGTCCCAGGCCATGATAATTTGTTATACTGTAGACTCTAACGGTGAGACCATACTGCTCAGCACGCACGTGTTAGTCACTGCTCACGAGCGCAGCACATTGGGAGTTAGTTATTTATTTTACATTTTAAATTACACTAATTTTTGACTGTAAATGTATTCTAGAACACTCAAAGGTTCTGCATTCAATTCACATATTCGTCAAAAGTGTTTAAAGTATATTTAAGGTATCAACTAAAACTACGTTTTATATGCTCTTTTTTTTTTTTTTTTTTATCGGCCGATTAAATCGTAATCGTAATTTTTCTCTGAAAATAATCGGCATCGGCACTCAAAAATATCGGTCGGGCCCTAGAAGCAAAAACGGGAGTGATATGCTCCCACTTTTTTGACCCAGTCAACAGTCTTGCTGCTGCATTTTGGACTATTTGGAGACGTGATATGAGGGACTGAGGGAGACCAAGGAGAGGGAGTTACAGTAATCCAGCCGTGATGTTATGAAAGCATGGATGACTATTTCCAGATTGTGGTATGATCGGGAGTGCTTTATTTTCGAGATGATTCTGAGCTGGTAGAAGCTGTTCTTCACGATGGAGGAGATTTGCTTATTAAAGCATAGATCAGAATCAAAAATAACGCCGAGGTTTCTAGCAGATGGTTTTAGGAATGAGGTTAGACTACCTAGGTCAGTGAAGAGGGTTTTTTTGAATTTGGAGGGGTTAATGATGATCACTTCTGTTTTGCTATTGTTTAGTTGGAGGAAATTATCCCCCATCCAGTCATTTATCTCTTTGGGACACTCTAGGAGCGTCTGAAGGCAGTCCCTGGATCTCAGAGGGAGATATAATTGTGAGTCGTCGGCGAAGAAGTGGAACGACAGGTTATATTTTCTTACTATATTTCCCAGTGGGAGCATATATAAACTGAACAGGATTGGACCCAGGATGGACCCCTGGGGGACCCCACAAGACAGAGGGGCAGAGGAGGAGGAGTGCTGACCTATGGACACTGAAAACGATCTATGGGAGAGATAGGAGGAGAACCACTGCAGAGCTGAGCCCCTAATACCAACCCACTGATGGAAACGGGCTAGAAGAGTGGGGTGGTCTACAGTGTCAAAGGCAGCACATAGGTCTAATAAGACTAAGATGGCATTCTCACCCGTGTCCAGCGTGAGGAGTAGGTCATTAGACACTTTCAGCAAAGCCGTTTCAGTGCTGTGGCGTGCCTTAAAGCCGGACTGAAAGGGCTCCAAGACATTGGCAGAGTTGAGAAATGGCAGTACTTGAAAGAGGACTACCTTTACCAGAATTTATGAAGTGAATGGTAATTTAGATATGGGTCGGTAGTGATTTGGGCAGTTAACATCCAGGTTATGTTTCTTAAGCAACGGCTGGACAACCGCGTGCTTGAAACAAGAGGGAACAGTGCCAGAGACAAGGCATGTGTTTATAATAATCAGAATACTTGGACCGATGGTTTCAATGGCGTCTTTGATGACCTGAGAGGGGATAGCATCATTGGGAGATGTAGAGGGTTTCATGTGCTTGATAATATCTCTCAGGTCAACAATGGTCACTGGTGAAAAATGATCAAATATAGCTGTAACATCTGGGGGACACGGTAAAGTGATGGAAGCAGAGGGGGTAAAAGACAGTTTTATGTTTTCTATTTTATTAAAAAAAAACTTAAAAAAGTTTCACAAATCCCTGTGGATGATTCGACTTTGGGGGAGACTTCAGGGTTAATAATTGAGTTGATGGTGCTAAAATGGATTTTCGGTCAGTGGGCGTGTTTGTCAATCATATCTGAGAAATGTTTGGCTCTGGCTTTCTTAGCCGCTGTCTGGAAGGCTGCTAATGAATTTCTATAAATATCAAGAGAGATGGTAAGTCTATCCTTGTTCCATTTCCGCTCAGCTCGTCGACAAGCCTGCCTGAGAGAGCGGGTTGTGTCATCGAGCCAGGGTTGTGGTTTAGGTTTGGGATGTCTGAGTTTAAGAGGGGCAATGGTATCTAAAATGTTAGAACAGGATGAGTTAAATAGAGACACTAGGTCATCAATGCTGCCAGGAATCTCATTTGCAGTCAAAATGGAACTAGCCACATCATTACTCAGGAAACATTCATAGAGGTGACTGGCAGTGAGAGAGTTAATGTAGCGAGAAAAGCGACCTGGGGACTTAGCTACTGACAGAGGGTTTGGTAGGTTTACATTAAACACAATGGGTTTATGGTCGGAGAAGGACGCATCCTCAATGAACACATTGTCAACAGAAAACCCATACGATAGAATTAAATCAAGGGTGTGACCAAGTATATGGGTAGGCTGATTAATGTGTTGCACCAGACCAAACAAATCAATTATATGACAAAACTCTTTAACCAGGGGTTCATCCGGACAACAGACATGGATATTGAAATCGCCCAAAATCAACAAGTGATCATAAGATGTAATAAAATCAGATAAAAAGTCTGTGAACTCTTTGATGAAGTCTTTATTTGGTTTAGGAGGCCTGTAAACTAAGGCACACACTAAGGGGGTTGTAATGGATTCCACTTTTACGGACTGGATTTCGAAAGTGGAATAAGTCCCAACGGGTAGCGTCAGTAACTTAAAATTGTTCTTAAAAATCATTGCAATGACGCCACCCCTTCCAGTGCTCCTAGGCGTGCTAATGAATGAGCAGTTTGTTGGACAAAGTTCACCAAAAACGGATGACTCACCAGCTCCAGCGCTTATCCATGTCTCGGTTAAAAATAGAATATCCAGGTGTCGTTGAATGAAGAAGTCCTTCATTATGAACGTTTTAGAGGAAACAGACCTCGCGTTGAGCAATGCCAGCTTTACCGTGAGGTGTTTCGGGGTTTTTGGACATCGGGCATATTGTAATGGGCGAATGTTGTGGGAATTCACTCCGCCGCCTCGGACCCGCACTCTTGGAGAAGCCGGGCTGACGGTCGTCGGAGTCCGGAAGGGAGACATGGGGAGATGGCAGGAGTATCTCAGGTCCCACGATCGTCGTGCCAGGTGGAGGTCTGTGCGCCCAGAACAGGAAGGCCGACAGTGCCATGGGCGTGCGGGGATAATACCAGACTCACTCCTAATCCTCACTCGAATGCCACCGCGTTTGCCTCTCCCCCTGCGTCGCTTCTTACGGCGAGAGATACAACAAGGTAGCCGGCGAACGTATTCCGCTCCAGGGTAGATAAACGCCGGGTGACATCTGTCAGAAGAGCCAAGACCTCCCCTGTTTTGGATCTCCATTGATCCTCGAATATGCATGAGCATTTGGCGATCATATGTCTGTAAGGCGTCGGAACAATGCCACAGGAACAGCAGAGAAAACACACACAAGTAAAAAAGCGATCTAACGGGTAGGAGCTGGACAGGTAAGAGCTGACGGCAGGCCGACAAACACACTGGCGCCATCTTGCTCAAACCTAGTAGAGTAGAGTAGCCGTTTTGAACAGCAAACACGGCGAGTAGAATAGGTTGTTCTGAACGGGTCTAGCCGTTTGCCAGTCATAGCGGCTGTAGTTGCACTCTGTAAAGTGCCGCACAAACCTTTACCGGCCTGGGTCAGCTCATCAGGCTTCGGTGTAGGTCTTACTCTTCTCTCCAAACGATCGCCTTGAAAAAGGCAAACGAAGGAGATCAGAAACAGGATCGCTAGGTGCTGGGAAGGCAGTGGCCATAGTAGTTCACTATCAACTCTACTGCCAACGATCCAAAATTCGCTGATGACATCAACGGGGGCCAGCGCCGGCATATTGCTGGGCCCTGGGGTCATTCTATTACTACACATCAACATTTGATTGGCTGATTACACACGTCAGTCAAATTTATTATCCAATGGGAGGTGGCAGCTTCAGCCGGTCCATGTAACCTAGCTGTGATGCGTTATTCAGCTGAGCTCAGCCTTACAAAAAAAAAAGGTTTTCCTTCTGGAATTAGGTTGTAAGTACTGAAAAAAATATGGAATTAAGATTGGTTCAGACACAAATTAATGTCATTTTGAAAAAAATAATGTATATATATTCTTTAGATTTTGACAGGGCCAGCAGAGAAGGCCCTGCTGGCCCTGACGGCCCACCACTGGGTTTGCATTTATGCATGTTCTGTATTCCCTAGAGGTGTCCTGGTCCGGAAGTCTGCGATGTGTAGCGCCTTGCCTGGCTTGTAGATCACTCGGAGCGGGTATCTCCGTAGCCTGAGCATCATCCGCTGTAGCCTCTTTGGTGCTGAAAGCAAGGACTTCTTAAAGATAGTTTCAAGTGGTTTATGGTCTGTATGAACCGTGACATATTCTCTGCCATGCAAGTATTAGTATATAGTAGTCAAATTTATCACATGCAAAAACAATGGCCCGGCATTCTTTTTCAATCTGCTCGTACCTTTGTTCTGTGTCAGTCAGTGTTCTAGATGTGAATGCCACTGGTTGCCCATTCTGTAAAAGGGCCACTCCCAAGCCTGTCTCACTAGCATCACCTTTCAGCGTGACTTCTTCCTGGAGGTCATAGTATTTGAGGACTGGGTGGTGCGTGATTAGGCGCTTAATGGTCTCCAGCGCTGTGTCGTGTGCTGGCAGCCATGTCCAGTCTATATCTTTGTCGGTCATACGTCGGAGAGGCTCACACACATCTGATAGGCTAGGGAGGAACTTTGATAGATAGTTCACAAACCCTAACAGTCTCTGGAGAGACTTGATGTCTGTCGGTGTCTGCAAGTTCTGCACAGCTGTAATCTTGTCAGGATCTGGACGCAGGCCCTTTGATGTGAGTCAATGACCCATGTATGTAACACTGGGAAGTTTCAGCTTCAGCTTTTTTTTGTTAGGCTTCAAGTTGACTTCTCTGTCTCTTTGCAATAGGACTTCAAGATTCTTATCATGGTCTGCCAGGGCGTCCTCGTCGGTGTCTCCACACCCATACACCAAGATGTCATCTGCAATTACGCTCACACCTTTCAGGCCCTGAAGTGCCTTGTGTTGTCTCCTCTGATATTTCTCCACTGAGCGTTTTATACCAAATGGCATTCTCAGCCATCTGTATCGTCCTTCTGGTGTCCAGAATGTGGTCAGATAACTGCTTGCTTGATCCAGTTGCACTTGCCAATAGCCATCTTTGGCATCTAATACTGAGAATATCTTGGCCTTTGCTAAGTCGGGCAGTATTTCTTCTACTGTGGGCATCCCGGCTCCAGGCATATACGTAGCTTGTCTTTCTTCTCCGTCATCACCATGTTGCTGATCCAGGGTGTCGGCTCTGTGACCTTGGCTATGATCACTTTCTGTTCCATTTCCCTTATGGCGGTGGTTACTCTCTCTTTTATCAGGATCGGCGTCCGCCGCGGCAACTGCTGCACAGGCCTCACCTGGTGGTCTATCTCCAGGTGTAACTCTCCCTTGAGGCATCCCAGTCCGTCGGAAACATCCTCAAATGTGGAGACGATTTCTTCTGCTGTTTTGGGTATGACTGTGTCTGGGAGATTTTGGGTGTTGACACTATCTATGACCAGGCCTGTCACGATAACAAATTTTTCTGGGCGATTAATTGCCCCAGGAATTATTGCGATAAGCGATAATATTGCCGTTTTTCAACTAATATAATGATAAAGTACACCCTTTCGAAGATCAATAAACCTTTATTTTTAAAGAACACTGGAACTGGACGTCTGGAAGACATTTAAAATATCCAGAATAAATTAACAAAACAACCACAAATAATCTATCATTAACAAAAAATGCTTTTGAATAAAAACCAAACACCACCAAAAACAATAAATAAAATTGAAACACTAAATAAAAAGGATGTAAACACGATTGCGCCAGGGCTCCGCCTCCCACACAGACAATGCAACAAGTGACTGACACTTGACGAGGGGGTTTACTCGTTGTGCCCTGTAATTATGAGCCGGAGCCCGATTTCAACCCGACATTTGTTACTTAGGCCTACCCTGCTAAATATATATAATATATAAATATATATAATGCATAGAACGCCGGCCACTATAGGGAAAATAAGCTCCGACAGTGCGCACAGGCGACCGACGCGCAGCGGAGGTGTCTTGCTTCGCCCTGAAGGGGCTTATTTTAGATAATGACCGGCGACGTTCTATACATCATCCCGCTTATTACAAGGCTACTTGCCAAGACGAAAAAATAACTTCACATGGTGTGTCTTTTTACAATTTATTCGTTAGCAGCATTCGTAGTGTTGATCAGCAGAGAAATAGTCCGCCAAAGACGTTGACGTTGCTTAGCAACCGAAGACGCTGGGGTTGACAAGTTACCGGACTACTACCATAGCAGCAAGTGAACGGAGCGTTCCACGACATTGAGAAGACCCGTGTAATGAAGGCCTATAATATTTCTGTTTATGGCATAGATTTTAATTTATCGCGCAATTGATTGATTTATTGCATATCGCGACAGGCCTATGTATGACATGCTTGCCGTCTATGTGAATTAGGTCCAGTCTCTGGCAGGTGTCGGCTGAAAGTAACGGTATATGTGATGTCTCCATTATCTGAAATTTGAGGATGTGCGTAGTGCCATTATGATCTGTTTTGAGTTCATATTCTCCTCTAGGTCTTATCAGTGTGCCATCATACAATTTAAGCATTGCTTTGCTGGGTAACAGAGCTTGGTTACCGTCCTGTAGAATGCGTTGTAGGTCAGTGAAGCCCATTACATTGACCATAGATCCTGTGTCCAGCTGACATTTTATAGTCTGTCCAGGATCATACTCCAGTGACCCTTCCTTTTCTGCGGCTTCATTTTCTAGACAGTTCACTTGGGAGACGTACCACATCGCATCTGACCCCTCTGACTGGCTGTCATCCTCTACTAGATTCATCTGAGGTTTGTTTTGTGCAGTCCTACACACCCGGGCAAAATTATTTATTTTCCCACATTTCTTGGGACTCCGTATGGGACTCCGTATGCAGGGCACTTGACTCTTACGTGCTTTGATCCACAGTACTGACAGACTGATTCTTTATCTTGCCTCTGCTTATTGTAACTGGCTACATTGTGCTGTTTGGGCCCCTTCTGGGCACGTGGTTCTGACCGACGTTCCCGGGAGGCACATCTGTGGCTTGACTCTGAAGTCTGCGCACGGGACATGTAATGTACCGACTCTTGATCCCCTCCTATTTTCTTAATCTGGATTTGTGTTTGTTCACTGGAGCGACACATGTCAATAGCTTTCGTCAGGGTGAGATTGGGTTCTCTAAACATGCGCGCCTGTGCGCTTGAATCCTTCGTGCCCATGACAAGCCTATCCCTAATGAGATCTTCCTTAAAGGTTGGGTATGGGATTTGCGAAACGCCAGCAGATTTTGAAAATACACAGCTCAAATGGTCCTACCCCCTCTCCTTCAACGCTGACTCCACCCATTCCAAGTACATGGACGCGCAATCATGCACGAGCGAACACAGATGCGCGAGAGCGAGCCATTAGCTAGTTAGCTAGCTCCAGTAGCTACCGCAGGATAACAACAAACAGAAGCTTGCTCTGGGTCACAAGCTTTGAGTACGTGCACGAAGGGGTCGCGTGGGGAGCGGGGGAGGGGGAGTGCAGTACGACCATTTGATTGACGTACTTACAGTCCAATGCCACTCGGTGGGTCTGGAAATCATTGGCTGGAGTTTTTCCAGCCCTGCCCGTTCCACAGATGATTGACTTGTTTACTTTTCATGTCAGTACTTCTAACTCAGTGGCTGTAAGTGGGTTATGATAAGGATTTCAAGTAATTTTGCAAAAATGGCCAAAAAGAATTCCATACCCAACCTTTAAGTGCGCCAAACTCACATGTGTCTCCTAGCTATCTCACTTTGGCTACATACTGCTCTGTTGTTTCATAATGGCTTTGTTTTCAGTCATTAAACACAAATCTTTCATGTCTCATATTTCTGTTTGGCTCAAAAATGTTCTGCAGCACATCTATTAATTTTCGTCTAATCCTCCCTGTCTGCATCTTGCATGTGTAGGTGCCTTTGAAGCTGGTGACATTCCTTACCCATGATCGTCAGTTGCTACTCTTATTTTCTCATCTTTCTCGTCCAGTCTTATCGCAATCTCGTAATTTTCCCACTGTGCACGGAAAATAATCCAGTTGTTGTAGACATCACCTTTCATATCCATTGGCTCCGGTGCTGGAATGTTGTACGCCATGCTGATGGCTTACCGTTCAGCTGTTCGTGCAGCTAGCGTTTTGCGGCTATATGATGACTCCCCTCATAAAACGAAACTTCCTTCGAGTTCTGACTTCGGACACCATGTTTTGTGTTCTGAAATAAGGAGGCTTGCAGTAGCAACCGGGGTAGCTTTAATGCAGCTCACAACTATACAGTCAACGCATGTCCCTCCTCTCCACTTGAATGCCTCTCTCAGACCCTCCAGGATTTCGCGATGTTGCGATTGGAAACTTAAAGGCAACCTCACCCAATCACCGCGAATTCAGGGCAGTGTCGCAATTTTAACCAACCACTGCAACTTTCCCGCAAATTTTACCAATCTGTGGCGTCGTCTTAAACTGACGTCGACAAACTACCTTCCGCCTTACTACTGTGTTTTCTGCGTTCAAGCGATTCAAGCGTTCATGCAGCATGTCCGCATCCAACGTTTCACACTATACCGTCCAAAATAAATGCGAAAGATCGAGAAAAGCAGTATGGTATTCTGCATGAAAGCAGGGGGAAATTAATTTGCACTGCATGCAACATTGTGGTGGAACATAAGCATAAATATTCAATTGATAAGCATTTTGTCCGGTCTCTAGCGCCATCTGCTGGCCGGATGGTATCGTAACAATAGGTCCCATGGGCTCTACCGGAAAGGGCGTGACTTCGCCACTCTATACAGTATTTTTGCATTTCCGGTGGTTTGAATGGTTTCAGATTTTCTTTGCATATATTTTTGTTCTATGCACACCAGCATTCGTTGTCCAAACATACAGATACATATGACAGATATATATTTGTGTACTTTGTGTCTCAGTCATGGTATGACATGCTGTTACTTGTTTGAGAGCAAATCTCTCAAACAAACACACACACACACACACACACACACACACACACAGACAGACAGACAGACAGACAGACAGACAGACAGACAGACAGACAGACAGACAGACAGACAGACAGACAGACAGACAGACAGACAGACAGACAGACAGACAGACAGACAGACAGACAGACAGACAGACAGACAGACATAGGCCTACATACATACATACACAGGGCCGTAGCACCAAATCCGGGGCCCCTATAATATAGGTACTGATGGGCCCCCCTGCGCCAGGTTGTTGAGGGGGGGGGAGTGTGAAGCGATTGTTGACGGGGGGGGGGGGGGGGGGAGTGTGAAGCGATTGTTGACGGGGGGGGGGGGGGGGGGGGGAGAAGCGATTGTTGACGGGGGGAGGGGGGTAAAATTTTGGTCATGGGCCCCCCCTCTGCCCTGGGCCCCCCCACAACTGTCCCCTTTGTCCCCGCAGTCCGACGGCCCTGTACATACATACATACATACATACATACATACATACATACATACATACATACATACATACATACATACATGCATACATACACTCAATAGATTATGTTAGAGTTAGTCATTTAGTTAGTTTCTTTCCTTGTCTCCTGACCTGAAGACTGCCATGACAGGTCTGACAGACACAATGTAGCCTACATTAGGCCTTTAGACAAAATATATGAAGGTAGAGCTACTCAGAAAGTTGTTAAACAGCAGGGCAACACCATCTGATGCCCATAGCTTCTTCATGAATGGTCTACATTTTTTGTGTAGACCTGTTCGTAGACAGTCAAGGGGTAGACATTTTGGAACTTTCCATCTGTGAAAAGGCTAATTGTGGCATGTTTCTGATCGGTCAGCAGATGTCGCTATTTACTCAGTTACAAAATAACAAACGGCTCCAAGGAAAAAGAAGATGGTCGTACTTCTGAAATTAGTCGATAACGTTTTAATCACGATTATAAAAACAATATCGAAAAAAACAATAGATCTTTGGAATAAACTGAAAATTAGATAAAGTGATGCCAACAGAGAGACATTTTATTACTAATTCAAAATCGCACAATCCCTAAAACAACCCCAATCATAGCAACACACACACACAAAACAATGTGAAATCATTATTATACAGTTAGTATGATCTACTAAGTTATCCCAGAGGTTATATTGGCCAGGAATGCAGCATGACAGAGACTAGTCAAAGGTCTCTGTGCCTTGTGTTGTGTGTCTACTCTGGGGTTTAATGTGAGCCTTTATAGTCACTGTCATTTCCTTTAAGTGATTAAGATATTGTAATGAATGTGCCTTATTATTACTATATGTATTTTATTCATGTGTATGTGGGGAAATGCCAGGGACATTTCCTATGAAATATTATCATGTGAGCATTCCCTATAGAACATTCTGGGTCCCTCTCCCATTATAGCCTCCAATTATTTTTCTTTATCCCCTTTGCTTTTAATATTCACTTCTCCTCTTCTTTGCTCCCTTATATCCCTCTGTCTGTTTCATGATTTTCCACTAGCGGACCGTATTATCCAGTGAGCCCTTAAAAAACCCATTCAATTCAGTGTTTTTAGATGAAGCCTTGTTGTCCATCGTGTTGCATCATCTTCAAAGCTGCATTCAACACGACAGTATTCATCTCTTGGTAACCCTTGCTAGCTCTGCCGTGAGAAGAGTGTGTGTGTGTGTGTGTGTGTGTGTGTGTGTGTGTGTGTGTGTGTGTGTGTGTGTGTGTGTGTGTGTGTGTGTGTGTGTGTGTGTGTGTGTGTGTGTGTGTGCGTGCGCGTGTGTGTGTCCTTGTGTGGTTCATTATGATTGATGTGACAGTAAAGGGAGAACGGACAAACTTATTTATTCACAACCTAATGCACACATGGAGCGACAGATACATCACACACTCATACACATAAAATTTAAATATAAAATCTCTTCTTCATCTTATTTCACAGAACCGCACTCGTACACACATCTGAACATGTTCCATATTTATGCACACACACACACAAACACTAACACACACACACACACACACACACACACACACACACACACACACACACACACACACACACACACACACACACACACACAGATAAGCGTCTTGCAGCAGACGTGGGTGCAAAGCGTAAGCAAGGGTAAGGATGATACACATCACAACCACTTACATGGGTGCACACAGTCATCCGTTGACCTACACGTGCACACTCATGCGCACACAATGGGGCATATGCTTTCCAATAATGCGACATCTGATGAGAGGGCAGGCATGCATGAAACTATTGTTACGTTTTCACACATCCACGTGTTCAGGCGCATGTGAACAAATGCTTATTCACAGTGTGAACAAACTGGGCTTAATAAGACAAATTGCTGCACACACAACTGGACACACGCACACAGACACACACGCTGGGGGTTTTGGCGCTGGGCTTCACTGTGTCACATGAACGTACGTCTGTCTGACTTCATCAGAGCAGAGACGAGAGGTGTGGGACGGTGAAGGGTGGCGATGTGGAACAATCAGGGTCTGAGTGAACAGGCCACTGGGACACACTCTCTCCGGCGCTTATTCTTTTTGTCCCCTTTTTGGACGTAACTTCCACGTTTTAAAGTTTTGTCTCTTGCCTGGTTTCTTTTTTAGTCAAATCTTCTATTTCTGTTCTGTGTTTGCCCCACCTGAAGCTCCTCTGGGCCTGAGTGATGAATTCCTTACCCTAGATATTATTATACAGAAGATCTCTCCATACAATGACATAGTCCTACGACTGTGGCTTGACAGCAAAGCAAGTCTATCTTTTAAGTCATGATCAATTCTTTTAGCTTCAAAAGTTTACTGTTTGAGGTGAGGGAATAAGGTTTAAGGAGTTGTTTTAAATGTAGGTTACTATGGGGTTTCACTAAATACTTTATCCATTACTAAACAATAAGAGATTAAACACAAACTGAAAAATGCTAATAAGAAGCGGCACGTGATATATTATTAACAAGCTAAATTCCATCACTGCTTCTTCCGATTACAAAGTTTGGCAGTTGGAGCTCCGTCTTCTCACGACATGCCACCGTTTTAATTCCCTTCTCGTCGGCCTCTAGGGGGAGCTGTGGTCTCTTACTCCGTTTCTCATGCACTGGTTACCTCACCTTTGATGAGGTCCCCTCTACTATGTTGCTGTAAAAAACGCGTACAGACACAAACACAGACACACACACACACACACACACACACACACACACACACACACACACACACACACACACACACACACACACACACACACACACACACACACACACACACACACACACACACACACAAACACACTGAGACCATGTGCCTGATTGCGTGAGGTGAAGGTCATGGCTCTGATGCAAGCTATAAATGACAAGTGTGACGGTGTGTTGGAGCTAAGGGGACAGTTTGAGAACACGGTAGACAAAAAAGAAGAGATATTCCTTTCTTTCTCTTAATAACCTTCTTTCTTTAATTCTCCCCAATGGGACCACCCTTCTGAGAAAGTATGAACTCAAATGCCATTTATCTTGGCATGTTCCCCTTCTTTCTTTCTTTCTTTCTTTCTTTCTTTCTTTCTTTCTTTCTTTCTTTCTTTCTTTCTTTCTTTCTTTCTTTCTTTCTTTCTTTCTTTCTTTAAAAAAGTAATCGAACAATTAAGCAAAAAATAAACAAATGTTTAAATGCACATTGTATCGCACATTGTGACACATAAAAGTCCCCCGCCCCCTCCCCTGTGTTTGTATACAGACAGAGGAACAGGTCTGGTTTCAATTATCCAAATTATTTTCTTGTGAGTGCAGGAGTGAGAGGGCTGAACCTGCCTTCCTCCAGCTGCTGTTGCTTCAGCCTCTTACTGCAACACCGTCCCCATAGATGAGCTCCTCCATGGGACGGAGGGCGGAGGGGCGGGGGTGGTGGGGATCACCGTAAGCCTCATGCAGATGTGTGTTACTGTTCATACTTCATATGTGGTATTTCTGGCTGTGTATGTGCATGCAACTTACGTGCACATCTGCGTGTTGAAGTTTGTGATTGTGTGTTTATTTGTAAGTCCTAAACCACCTCTATGATTATGAAATAATTTCTCCACTCTATGACGCTGTAAACCGAGATCCCTGGGCCCAGTCTGAAATCCGGATTGTACCCTGAAATCCCCTCCTAACGAGAGGGAAAGGCAGCGACTCGCATCCGAGGGAAATAATCAGATTAAGAGCATGTAGACCAAGAATAAGTTGGGGTTGAATGTGTGTGTGTGTGTGTGTGTGTGTGTGTGTGTGTGTGTGTGTGTGTGTGTGTGTGTGTGTGTGTGTGTGTGTGTGTGTGTGTGTGTGTGTGTGTGTGTGTGTGTGTGTGTGTGTGTGTTTGTGTGTGATCTTGAATTTATTCATTCTTGGGTACTTTCTGTCCCCTGGTATGGTCAGCCTATATTGAGTGACAGTAATTAAATAGGGGGCTACAAGCCAGGCTGGGGTGTTTTTGGAGAATATTGCTGTAAGATCCAACATCACACATTTTAAGAAAGCATCATCATCTTGCTGGCCATTTCGAAGCTTGTAATGGACATGCATTGTATATCATTGGGTGTGGCACGTGACCATCATGAATGGTCTCACCTCATTACTTAGTTAACTCTAACTGATGGGATGGACTGTATGGGTTGAGGACTCAACACGTACATTAGGTACAAACATATTAGGTACAAACATATAGGTTTTGCTTATTGACCTGGCTGTTCTTGTAGTCAATGCGACCTGTAGGTGCTGTTGCCCAGAGGGTCCCGGGGTGTTGCTTACCCTTCAGGGACACCTGTCCCTGACCGCTGGATTCATGGATGGGTGGGTTTATTGATGGATAGATGGGTGGGTTTATTGATGGACAGATGGGTGGGTTTATTGATGGACAGATCTGTGGCTCTATTTATGGACAGATGGGTGGGTGTTTGGATGAATGGATGAACACATGGGTTTTTGGATGGGTTGATGGATGAAAAATAGTTGATGGGTAGATGGATTTATTCAATATATAACCTATTCTGTATCTTCCTGATAAAAATAAAAATATTTATAACTCACTGAAGGACGAAATAGTGGAGCTTTAGTACCCATGAGCGAGGCACCAAACCAATGAACCCCTCTGACTCCTTTTCCAAAAGATGTAACCTTTCCTTTACTGATTCCCTTGACTCCTCTGTTTAAACCGACCCTCCCACCGCCCTCTCGTCCTGAACTCTCCACCCGCTCTGTTTCCATATCTCACTGTCAGTGTGCACCGTGAAACGCCTGCTGATAGCCCTGCCCTGATGACACTGAGAGCACCGGATCGCTACGTTTATTTCCCTTGGCTTCAGGTTGAGGAAGGCTGACACGCAGCACAGTGGGGTCTCTGTGTGGATTTGTTCAGGGTGGGTTTGACATGTTTGCTGGCCGCAGCCTGCTCCCCCGGATCTGGAGGAAAGGTGACGTGCTTGTATAATAAAACAAGCCGAGACAGGGTGTGTGGGGAGATGACACGTGTTTGACAGCGAGTGCTAGCTTCAGCTAACAGCGGGTCTTCTCCGATACCCCCACCGTGCCGGAGTCAGATTCTGGGCTGTTTTTGCCGAATCTGCACAACTCCTCTCACATCAACTCAGCTCTTATTAAAGGGATTGGAGCAGTAAAATATATATATATATATGTGTGTCTTTGTCTGCATATTTTGTGTGTGTGTGTGTCTGTGTGCCATTTTCTGTGTGTGCACATATGCATATATGTGAATTTGGCGAATGTGTGTGTGCATGTAGGCCTGTGTGTGCATGCATGTGTGCACACATGCGCGTGTGTGTGTGTGTGTGTGTGTTCTTGTAGTCATGGTGATATGTGCAGGGCCGTCATGCAGTTTGCCCGTGCTGAGAGCTGAGCTGGTGTTCTGAGGTCTTGACAGGACTGGAAAGGTTACAGACAAAACTGTGTCACACACTTCCCCCCTGACCTTAATTCTCTAATTCTCACAAGGTGAGTGTGTGTGTGTGCGCGCGTGCATGGGTATGCATGCGTGTTTGTGTGTGTGTGTTTGTTTGTGTGTGTTTGTGTGTGTGTGTGTTAAGGTAAGGAGGTTAGTGTATCCAGACAGAAGAATATTTCAGCACCACTCAACTGTCATCGTCTAAGAGGTTTGTCTGTCTTTCCTTCCTCCATTTCGTGGCATAATCATGGAACCATAACACAACCGTCACAGCTTGTGTTCGATTTTTGTATCTTCAGAAGTGTAAAGGGGTCATTTACAGCTACATTTCTACTTAGAAAGCATTGAAGAAAGATTGAAGCAATCCTTGCCCCTTTCAGTTTGAGGATATTTCGTTTTACAATATGCCTTTACTAGGCCTACATAGATGCATTTAAATGAGTAGGCCAACCAAGGCTTACCATTATTCGGTTTTGTTATTGGGTTGCTTAGGTGTTGCTAGGCTAAATCCTGAGTAACAGTAATCATAAGAAAACTAATGTTTTAGTACAAACTGTATTCAAAACGTACCAAGGCCACGCTTAAAACACAAGGGTCAGTGGTGAGCCAACACAGCCAGTACAGCTTGTGCATAATGTATACATATATTCTGTTGTAAATTCAGTTAGGTCTTCCAGTATTGGATTAATCCATAAATATTGAACATTTAATTCCATAAAGAGATGTCCTCTGCGTGAAACCAGACACCTGCTCAGACATGATGATTAATGGCACAAAAAACTCAAACAAGTTATGACGGTTTTTATAGGGTAGCGTGGCACTTAAAATCCTTGCTTGACAGAATCATACTGCAGTTAATATCGCTCAGTGCTGTATTCTGGGGATGAACTTTACCTTTACTTTGAGGGGAGAACCACCTCATTACCATAGCCACGCAAAAGCGTCGACCCCGTCTACGGGAACGCGCCTTCCTGTCCTTCCGTTTGACCGCGGGCCAAGAGGTGATGTCGCCCCCTCTCAAAAACCCTGAATATTAAAACACTTAACACACACATTTTCTTCCTCGCCTGCAGTTTTTACCCCTCCCCACCGTCCCTCTTCTTCTCGATCGTGCGCCGGAGCTTCGCCCGGTGATTTATTCGAGGCGCGTCACCATGGCTGCTGCCTGCCTGGTCCTGCGCCAGTTCACCCCGCTCGCGACCCAGTTCAAAGACGAGCCACTCGTTTCCCACCGACGGATTCTGGTTCATCTTTCTCCAGGTGACAAATGGAGGGAGAATAAGTACAAATACAAATGCAGTTGTCATGTTCGGAATTATTCCAAATTATGTGGGGGTTGGAGTCAGGGACTTTGCAATATCACTCAACATCATAGCCTGATCAGTAGGCCTACACAAAGGTCACCCATTTATTTAACATGCAATATGACACAAGGGGACATAAACAGAAAATGAACTTATTGAACTAGAGTTGAAGAGAAATTAGGAAATCATATTATCTTAATTTACACCAAGACCGTGGTAAAAATTCCTCACCACAGATTCAGTAACATCCGGGGATCTTTATAACATGGGGCTTTAAGCATGCAGGCCTGTAACTTTGTTAGTGCTTATACATGTAAGGGAATTAAAGGGATTCTGAATGGGTTAGCGACTTGTCGAATTCACATTCCGGGTTATTCCGACGTATCTCAAAACCAATAGAGACGGGACCGGGGAGCAGTGAGGGAGGTAGCTAGAGGCCTGGCTGTCTTGGAGACAGATAAAGACAGAGGAAGCGATAAGGGCTTGACAAAAGCACAGCGACGACGCGAGCTGACATCAAACACTAGCTGGGAGCACTAAAACATCCGTCTCTGTACACTCTTCTTTTTCCTCTGAATGTTGGAAAAACACCCTTCCACAGAATAATGCCCCAGACTTTACTGCTGTGTATATCTAGGCCTGTGTCGTTGTCATTAATATAGTTGTTGATTGTGAATTGATTGTTGATTAAAGGTGCTATGGTGTATTTGACAAAACCCTGAGATTCTTGAAGTTTAGTTCTTCCTCAGAGGTGCAAAAAACAGTTTTGTATATTTTTTTGGCCATTCTGATGCAATCTATCAGAAATAGTGGGTAATATTTACCACAGTGGGTAACATTGTCAATAAAAAGGTTGATGTATTGACTGGGATTGCTGTATTAACTGTGGCTTTTACTATTGCTATTTACTTCTTGTTGACGGCAACTTTTTTTATCCAAAATATTTTCTAGTCCCAGCTCCATTGGTTCCTCCGGAAATGTATATGCTGTTCCACTTATTTCCACTTGGGGGCACCTGACCACACCTTCTCGAGAGAGACTACATGGCAGCTTGTGTTAACGAGGTTCACTTCACTTCACGGTCAGTCCAGCATGTTGAAACTGCTTCTGCAAAAGAACAAACAACATTTAATATACATTGTAGATGATGATTACTGATTTAATCACAATATAATAATGTATATAATATCTCCGTCCATCCTGTATAACACAAGAACATATATCATATTTATAGATTGAACGATCCATATGTATGTATATTTATAAACAAATAAGTTTGACATCAGTTTCTAGCATTTGCCATAACTTCAACACCACATTTATTAGGCAGCACACAACAATTTGTTTGGTGACTGGTTGCGCATGACTATCTGACTTCATGCCTTGACATTGTGGAAAAGCAGTTTGAAACAGATGGCCCGTGTGTATCAGAGAACTGACTCACCAAATTACAGGAAAAATACAAAAATTGGTGATGAGCATGTGTGTGATGGCCACACACACATGCACACACGCTTGGCTCATACACACAAACACCCGGGAGAGCATATTTGTACAAACAAAGTATCCTCCAATATAACAGTCAACACAAAGAAAACCACACACACAAACACACCAACACACCAACACACCCACACACACACACACACACACACACACACACACACACACACACACACACACACACACACACACACACACACACACACACACACACACACACACACATCTCTATTACATGCAAAGCACTCCCCCAGGTGACCCATGGTGGTGCTTGGCAGTGAATCTGAATGCTGTTTGTTTTCACCCATTACCATCACTACCCCCCTGGCTCGGAGTCACACACACACACACACACACACACACACACACACACACACACACACACACACACACACACACACACACACACACACACACACACACACCCTCGCACACACACAAGGGCCATCCGGGACGACCCGCAGCATGGATGATAATGTTCATGTTAATGCACATGTTGATATTCATCACCACTTCCGTGTCTGTCCTCGGCTATGTGTAGGTGTGTGTCCAAGTCAGGGGGGTGTCGATGTGTGTATATAGGATGTTTGTGTATATTGGGGGTGTTTAGGTGCCTATGAATGTTTTGTTTTGTTGGCTATTCAACGAAAAATCGTATGTGTGTATTTAGGGGTTGTTTAAACATGTTTTCTCTGTATTTAGGGGATTGATAAGTTGTTTATGAATATTTTTGTGTATTTGGTGGGCGTCCAATTGGTTGTATGTGTGCATGGGGGGGGGGGGGGGGGGGGGGATGTGAATTTGGGTCTCTTGTTGTGTATAAATGTTGTGTGTGTGTGTATCAGGGTTTGTATTTAGTGGTGTATAAATGTGTTGTGCGTATCAGGGTGTTTATTTAACGGTGAATTATCTAGTGGTGTATCTAGTGGTGTAAAAATGTGTTGTGTGTATCAAGGTGTCATTAGTGGTGTATAAATGTGTTCTGCGTATCAGGGTGTGTATTTAGTGGTGTATGAATGAGTTGTGTGCATCAGGGGGTGTATTTAGTGGTGTATGAATGTGTTGTGTGTATCAGGGGGTGTATTTAGTGGTGTATGAATGTGTTATGTGTGTATTCGGGTGTCTAGCAGCGTATATGGATGTGTTTAATCAAGTGGTTTGCGTTGCTTCTGGGCCCTGGTGCTTCGAGGCATCACTAAAACAAGGAGGCAGGTTGTATTCTGCCCACGAGGTCATCAGTAATTTATCATTGTGTCTGCCTGTATCTGTCATGTATAGAACGCACACACGTACCGGGGATCACCTGAGGACATCCCAATAGATTAGCTGTCCTTTGTCTGCTAGGAAATATCTTATTGAGTAGGCGTCTGTGTGTGTGTATGTATGTGTGTGTGTGTGTTTCTGGATAGATGTATGTATAGAGGTGCTTGAGTGTATTAAAGAGACAGTGTGAGTGTGTGTGTGTTTGTGTGCACACAGTATGTAAATGTTAAACATGTAGTGCATGTGTTTTGTGTGCAGATGCAAACCAGTGTGTACACGTTGTTTTGTAACTAGAGGCGGGTGGTGTTATGTAGATTTCTGTTTGTTTTGTTGGAGCATGCTCAGTATGTCTGTTTGTGTTTATATCTTTGTGTACCTATGTATTGGTTGTGTTTTCGCATACTTTATCATTGGAATTTGTGTATAGGGTTAGGAAATATTTGTTTGAATGTAAATCTTCTGTATTATTGTCTGTACGTCTTTTTGTGTTCATGTCTTTGTGTGTCTATTTATGTGCAGGATGTGTTATGCATGTGTGTGTCTGTGTGTGCATACATGCATGCCTGTGTGTGTGCATGTGTGTCCATGCATGTATGTGCGTGCGTCTGCACTTGTTTGTTTGTGTGTGTGTGTGTTTACTTTCCGATTCTGGTGCTGAGGTGTGGGTGGGTTTTCAGACCCCCCCCCCTGGCCCAG